>NW_007251154.1:538678-548656 GCF_000164805.1 Carlito syrichta | reverse complement strand
TTCGGAGCCCAGCAGGTCAAGGCTGCGGTGGCCGGGAGCGGCCACTGCACTCCAGTCTGGGCGACAGAGTGAGACTCCAACTAAAAAAAAAAAAAAAAAAAAAACACACACAACATAAATAGAAATACCATATTCAATGATACAAAAACTCCATATTATAAAGAAGTATTCTACCCAATTTAATCTACAAATTCAACTAAATTCCAATCAGGATCCTAACATATTTTATACTTGACAAGCTGATTCTAAAATGTAGATGAAAATACAACAGGCCAAGAAACAGCTTTATTAAGTCATAACTTACATACCACAAAATTCATCCATTCTAAGTATGCAATTTGACAAGTTTTAGTAAATTTGCGCAGTTGCGCAACCATCACCACAATACAATTTTAGAAAACTTCAGTCACCTCAAAAAGTTTCTTATGTATGATTCTAGTTAACCCCTACTCCCACACCCAGCCCTAACAACCACTAATTTGCCTTTTCTAAAAATTTCACAAAAATAAATTATAAACTGGCAGTTTTTTCACTTAGCTAACGTTGTTGCTCCTTTTTATTGCTGAGTATTTCCCTATATGAAATACTGCATTTTGTTTATCAACTCACCAGCTGGTGGACATTTGTATTGCTTTCAGTTTTGCTATTATGAATAACATGGCTATGAATATCATTTGCATTTCATAGTAGATATTCATTTTCTTGGGTAGAGAGTTTTCATTTCTCCTGAGTAGACTCCAAAAGTTGAGAATATATACATTAAATATATGTTTAAGAAACCCCCAGCCGGGCTCGGTGGCTCAGCCTGTAAACCCGCGCCTTTGGGAGGCTGAGGTGAGTGGATTGCCTCAGCCCACGGGTTCGAGACCCACCTAGACAGCGAGACCTCATCTCTACAATAAATCAAAAAATTAGCCGGGCGTGGTAGCATGCCTGTAATTCTGGCTACTTGGAAGGCTGAGGTGGAAGGATCGCTGGGGCCCAGCAGGTCGAGGTTGTAGTGGCCGGAAGCGACCACTCCACTCCAGTCCAAAAAAAAAAAAACCCCTCAACTATTTTCCAAAATGGCTGTGACATTTAACATTTTCACTAGCAATGGTCAAGAATCCCAGTTTCTCCACATCTTCACTAACACACAGTATGTCAGTCTTTTGATTTTAGCTATCTAGTATGTTTACTGCTATCTTAATAGTTTTTTGAGGAGCACTTTTTAATTTTGATAAGGCCAAATTACCTTTTTTTTCTTTTATAAGTTGTACTTTTGGCATCATATCTAAAAAATCTTTTCCTAACCCTAACAAGAATTCAAAGATTTTCTACTATATGGTAAAGTTTGAAGTTCTTTTTTTTTTCTTTTTGCATATTGATATTCAATTGTTCTAGTACTTTTACTGAAAAGAGTGACACGTGCCTCACTGAATTACAGTCAAGGTGAAGGTGCCAAATAGCATTCTGGTCAAAAAGGGGCCTGCATATATGATGGCAGTCCCAAAAGATTACAATAAAGCTAAAAAATTCCTATTGTCTAGTAACTTTATAGTGCAACACATTACTCACCTGTGTGTGGTGATGCTGATATAAGCAAACCTACTGTGCTGCCAGTTATATAAAAGTCTAGCACAGCAATTATGTACAGTACATAACACTTGATAATGATAATAAGAGACTACTACTGGTTTGTATATTTACTGCACCATACTTTATATTGTTATTTTAGAGTATACTCATCTACTTATTAAAAAAAAAAGTTGGCCAGGCTCGGTGGCTCAGCCTGTAATCCACGCTTTGGGAGGCCGAGGTGAGTGGATTGCCTGAGCCCACGGGTTCGAGATCCGCCTGGGCAACTTGGCGAGACCTCATCTCTACAATAAATCAAAAAATTAGCCAGGCGTGGTAGCTACTTGGAAGGCTGAAGTGGAAGGATCACCGGAGCCCAGCAGGTCAAGGCTGCAGTGGCCGGGAGCAACCACTGCACTCCAGTCTGGGTGACAGAGTGAGACTCCAACTCAAATAAATAAATAAATAAATAAATTAGTCGTGCGTGGTGGTGCACACCTGTCGTTCCAGCTACTTGGAAGACTGAAGCAGAAGGTTGACCTGAGTCTAGCAGGTCGAGGTTGCGGTGGCCAAGAATGTGCCACTGCACTCCATCCTGGGAGACAGAGTGAGATGCTGACTCAAAAAAAAAAAATCACCAGAGGAAGAATAGGAATCACACATTCAGTTTTGGATGTGCTGAGTTTAAATGTCATCCAAACGGAAATACTGAGTAGCAAGTTAGATATACGGGTCCTTAGATAGCTCAGGAGAAAGGTAAAACTAAAGACAGAAAAATGAGCCGGGCTCGGTGGCTCAGCCTGTAATCCCGCGCCTTTGGGAGGCTGAGGCGAGTGGACGGCCTGAGCCTGCGGGTTCAAGACCCGCCTGGGCAACTTGGCGAGACCTCATCTCTACAATAAATTTTTTTAAAAAAAATTAGCCAGGCGTGGTAGCGCGTGCCTGTAGTTCCAGCTACTTGGAAGGCTGAGGCGGAAGGATCGCCAGAGTCCAGCAGGTCGAGGCTGTGGTGACCAGGAGCGGCCACTGCACTCCAGTCTGGACGACAGAGTGAGACTCCAACTCAAAAAAACAAAACAAAACAAAACAATAAAGACAGAAAAATGAGTTCTCAGCATAGAGAGGAAAAATGAAAGAGGAGGGGATAAGATGGTCCAGAGAAATTTACCAAACACAGAATGATTCAAGAGGTGACTGGGGAAAAAAAATCCAGAGAACCAGCAAGAAAAACAGAAGAGTACTCTGAAGACCCCCAAGAGAAGAAAGAGCTTTACAAAGGAAGCAGAAATCAATTATGCCAGATGTTGCTGTGGTAAGCAGTCTTGAATGACCTGAGCCTCCTAGTATTCACGCCACTGTGAAATCCCATCTTGAGCATGTTGGACCTAGTGACTGGCTTCTAATGAACACAATACAGCAAAAGTGATCACACATCACTTCCAAGATTAGATTACAAAAAGACTGGATTACATCTCCCCTCTCCCCCTACAAAAATATCAATATAGGAGAAGTAAGGTGCCATGTTGTAAGTAATCCTATACAGAAACCCAAATGGCAAGGGACTGATTTCTCCAGCAAACAGCCAGCAAGGACCTGAGGACTGCCAGCAGGCACATGAGTGAGCTTGGAAGCAGAGCTCGGAAGAGTTGAGCTTTGAGATGACTCTTGCCTTGCAAAAGACCCTGAATCAGAAGCAGCAACCACACCCAGATCCCAGACCCATAAAAACTGTGAAACAATAAATGTTTGTTGTTTTTAAGTTGGGGGTAATTTGTGACAAAGCAATTGACAACTAGGACAGCTGCCAAGAAGTTAAATAAGGCCTGGTTGGGTGGCTCAGCCTGTAATCCCAGCGCTTTGGGAGGCAGAGGTGAGGCAACTTGGTGAGCCCTCGTCTCTACAATAAATCAAAAATTAGCCGGGTGTGGTAGTGCATCCCAGTAGTTCCAGCTACTTGAAAGGCTGAGGCCAGAGCCGGGCTCGGTGGCTCAGCCTGTAATCCTGCACCTTTGGGAGGCTGAGGTGAGTGGATGGCCTGAGCCCGTGGGTTCGAGACCCGCCTGGGCAGGCGAGACCTCATCTCTACAATAAATCAAAAAATTAGCTGGGCATGGTAGCGCGCGCCTGTAATTCCGGCTACTCGGAAGGCTGAGGCGGAAGGATCGCCAGAGCCCAGCGGGTCGAGGCTGCGGTGGCCGGGAGCGGCCACTGCACTCCAGTCTGGGCGACAGAGTGAGACTCCAACTCAAAAAAAAAAAAGAAAGAAAGGCTGAGGCAGAAGGATCGCCAGAGCCCAGCAGGTCGAGGGTGCAGTGGCCGGGAACGTGCCATTGCACTCCAGTCTGGGAGACAGAGTGAGACTTCAACTCAAAAAAAAAAAAAAAAAAAGTTAAATAAAAAGAGGATAGAAAAATAGCCATTGAATATTTTCATATTTTAATTGGCTAGTTTCAGTTTCAGTGAAGTAAGAAACAAGACAGAAATAGGTTGAGAAAAAGTCACAGGTGAGGAATGGAGGTGTACAGCAAATGCAGGCAACTCTTTCCAAAAAACCAGGCTGTAAACTAGAGGGCAATTCACAGCAGTGACATATGAAGGTGGAGAGGAGTTTTTTATTAAGAGAGAAAGTTTTTAAAGTTTAAATTATGATAATAAGAACCCAATATGGTGGGAAAACATACCCTCGTGGACTTCATTCTGTTATCAAGAAACTCCTCAAAAAGAACTCAACTTCCTTGGCAAAGGTTTTGTTTTTTTTTTTTTGAGTTGGGGTCTCACTCTGTCACCCAGACTGGAGTGCAGTGGCACGCTCCTGGCCACCGCAGCCTTGACCTGCTGGTCTCAGGCAATCCTCCTGCCTCAGTTTTCCAAGTGGCCAGAACTACAGGTGTGCGCTAACATGCCCAGCTAATTTTTGATTTATTGTAGAGACAAGGTCTCACCAAGTTGTCCGAGCTGGTCTCGAACCCACGGGCTCAAGCAATCGACTTGCCTCAGCCTCCCAAGTGCTGGGATTACGAGCTGAGCCACCGAGCCCAGCTGGCAAAGATTTTTTTCACTAACTCTCTGCCACAACTGAAAATCAGCTTTCTAATCAGGACACCTCTTCTGACACAGTTCTGCTAAGTGGAGGCCATGCAGTCTCTTATACTCCATACCCAATATTGGGAATGAGGCTGGTACCCTCCTTTCTCCCAATGCCACTACCAGACAATTATTCCTAACTCCTAATGTAAAACCCTTACTTAAGTCTCATGCTATTCGGCAACACATCTTCTACCTGTGCCTCTTCACTGCCAGCTAAGGAACACCACACTCAGTGAGGATATGCTGCCAATTAGTTCACAGCTGCCACTATGCCACTACACCTGCTACCATCCTGCGTCATTTCAACAAACACAAGGAAGAGTCATCTGACAACAGTCCTTCAAGCCACTTTATGCGAGTATCCATTCATTCAAGTGTTTAGTAAGTAACTTCTATATGACAGATAGAGTCCTCATGAAATCTAGGACTCATTTTCTCATTTTTATCTACAAAGACAGCATTTTAAAAATCTAGCTGAAGCCTAGATGTATTACAACTAATTCATTTCCTTTCTTTATCAGTCAAGTAACTATGTCAATTTTAGAAACTATAATTATTGTCTGATGTGACTTAGTGAATCCATACTGGATCCTGGTGATCATTATTTCCTTTGACAAGGTTTCTAAAACTATCTCTTAAATAATCTATTCTATAATATTGCCAGAGATCAGTATTAGAGTGGAAGATAAAATATGTTTCATATCTAAGCAATTTTAGAATAGCTGACATATTATTGCACACAATTCCACTGGTTTAAAAAACAAAAAAGGCTGGACACGGTGGTTAAAGCCTGTAATCCCAGCACTTTGGGAGGCCAGGGTGAGAGGACTGCCTGAGCCCATGAGTTCAAGACCAGCCTGGCCAACTTGGCGAGACCTCATCTCTACAATAAATCAAAATATTAGCCAGGCATGGTGGTGAGTGCCTGTAGTTCCAGCTACTTGGTAGGCTGAGGCGGAAGGATCACCTGAGCCCAGCAGGTTGAGGCGGCGGTGGTCATAAGTGAGCATGCCGCTGCACTTCAACAGAGTGAGGCTTCAACTAAAAATAAATAAATAAACAAGTATACATAAGATTAACAACAACAAAAATAAAAAGTAACAGATCTGTCCTTAGCACAAGTACACACTTCCAGTCTGCCTATCTTGTTCTGAAAAGACAAATGAATCTTTTATTATTATTATTATTATACAGGGTCGCACTATGTTGCCCAACTGGAGTGCAGTGGCCATTTACAAGTGCCATCATAGCTCACTAAAACCTCCAACTCCTGGACTCAAGTGATCCTCTTGCCTCAGCCTCTAGAGTAGCTGGCACGAAAGGTATGTGCCACTGTGCCCACCTGAAGTATTTTTTAAAAATCAACCCAGGGAAGTAAAAAACTGAAAGATTCTTACATTTGTCTCATCTATCTCACATGAAAAGACATTTAGTCATTCCTCTGTTATTACACATTATAATCAGGCAGGATTCTCTCTTACTCAACACTCTGACACATCTTTAAACAATGACACAGACAGTTGATCAGTCTCTCCTTTTAAAAACTAATTTTCTTCCCTCCTAGTGCACACTCTCCTTTGCTGGGTTCCTTTTCACTTCCCCAATGTATGTAGAAGATAAGGTCCATGGAGATGATGATTTCTGTTAGCTTTGTTCACTGCAGTATCCCCAATGCCTAAAAAAGTACCCAAAACAATACTCATTAAATAACTGCTGAATGACTATATGAATGAACCAGTGCCCCAAGGCTCAGATATTTGAATCCCTTCTCTAATACCAGCACTTTGGGAGGCCGAGGTGAGTAGACTGCCTGAGTCCGCAGGTTGGGGACCAGCCCAGGCAACTTGGCGAGATCTCGTCTCTACAATAAATCAAAAATTAGCCGGGTGTGGTAGCCTGTGCCTGTAGTTTCTGCTACTTGGAAGGCTGAGGTGGAAGGATCGCTGGAGCCCAGCAGGTCGAGTCCGCG
This sequence comes from Carlito syrichta, assembly GCF_000164805.1. Lineage (NCBI taxonomy): Eukaryota > Metazoa > Chordata > Mammalia > Primates > Tarsiidae > Carlito > Carlito syrichta. The sequence goes on along the minus strand of NW_007251154.1, from coordinate 542,043 downwards.
GTGGCCAGGAGAGCGCCACTGCACTCCAGTCTGGGTGATGGAGTGAAACTCCAACTCAAAAAAAAAAATTCACTCCCCTGATAATCTCACCCATCTCCTAATGTTATATACCACCTTTAAGTTGAAAATAGTCAAATTTCTCACTCTTCCTAGACATCTCTCCTCAACTCCTGATTTCTCTCCAAATATGCTCTCTCTAGTTCAGTTAACAGCAATTTCATTCTTCTAGCTGCTCAGGCCAACAGCCTTACTCTTTATTTTCCTGTTTTGTTCACATACCACATCCAATCACTAGTGAACACTGTAAGTCTACCCTCAAAACATATCCAAAATCCAACCACTTCTCACCATTTCACCTTGGTCAGAGCAACTCTCACCGTAAGTTTCTGACAAGTGTCCTTACCTCTACCTTACACTCCTGTTCTAAGTTCATCCAAAATAGCCAGTGATTCCTTTAAAACAAGTCAGATTATGTCACTTCTCTGCTAAATACTCCATAGTGGCCTCCCCAGTAAAATCCAGAGGGCTTACAATGGTCTGCAAGCCCCTGCATCCCCAATCTCCCACATGCCTTCTCCTCGTTCCTAGTGCACTCCCGGGCTGGAGTGCAGTGGCATGCTCACAGCCATCCCAGCATCAACCCACTGGGGTCCAGGGATCCTTCCGCCTCAGCCTTCCAAGTAGCCGGAACTACAAGTGTGGGCTACCAGGGTCAGCTAATTTTTTTTTTTTTAAATGTAGGGATGAGGTCTTGCCAAGTTGCCTGGACTGGTCTCGAACCTGTGGGCTCAGGCAATCCACTCACCATGGCCTCCCAAGGTGCTGGGATGACAGGCTGAGCCACTCAGTCCGGCCTATATTCCACATAATATATATTCTAAGTTTATTTTATCGCATATCTCTGAAAAGTGTACTGAATGTTACCTGAGTAGCCAAAATATTTTATTGCCTGATTTTTCTCTACCAATGTTTCTGATAGAATATGTATAAAATGTACTTTCATTTTTGTCTTTTTAGAGACAAGGTCTCACTCGGTCACCCAGGCCGAACATAGTGGCTCTCTCACAGGTCACTGCAGCCTTGCACTCCTGAGCTCAATCGATCCTCCCACCTCAGCCTTCCAAGTAGCTGAGACTACAGGCACGTGCCATCACATCTGGCTAATTTTTTTTATTATTTCTTGTAGAGATGGGGGTCTCACTATGTTGTCCTGGCTGGTCCCAAACTCCTGGCCTCAACCGATCCTCCCACCTCAGTCAAACTGTACATTTAGCAGCTCTCAGTCTACTTCTAAAAGCATAAATGCAATGTAAAACAGAGCAGCTGTTGCTATGAGAACCTTCACTTTTACGTTTCCAGTATTAATGGTGAATAAACAAACTGGCATACTTATCTATGACTTTAGTAAAGAAGAAAAAAAGAACACTTCAGTAGACACAACAAGGCTAGCACAAGTAATGACTAGCAAGCAACGTTTCTAGAAAACTAAAATGAAAGGGATATCTTCAGGCACAAGAAATTCTAAACAGAAATAGTTTACTTCTACCAAATTATATTTCATTCCTACAAGGAGAAGAATCACACCTCACTGCAGCCATGCCAATGTCATTTTAGGAGAACACACACAAGAATTTCACTTGGTATCTTAGTTCATATTTGTCCCAAGTAATTAAATCAAAGAATAACTTAAAAGCCAAAACTAGAATGTCAATTTTAAGTTTTCCTTCTAACTAATCCAAAATCAAAACTATTCACTGTACCAACCTATAATTCAATCTGAATACAGTTCATTAAATCTTTTATTTATAATTATAAATTAGATCACACACTTTCTCACTTAATGGCTATTATATTCTTTGTTTCCTGTAAGTCTCTACAAGTAGAAGCATTTGCTAGAAGATAATAACCTGCTCACTAAGTAGGCACTTTAAAAAAAAGCAATGATCTACAACTACTGAAACTCATGTCTGTATATTTCTCTCTTTGGTTACAGGAAAGCACTTCTCTGGCTATTTTCCCAAATAAACTGGGTAAGCCTTGAGAAAGTCACTACTTAAATTCCATTTCATGACGGTTTCTCTTCCTCTATAAATGAATTATTGAGAGTTATGCCTACTTCCATCCATTACATAATACATGCCCATTACAGGACCCGTTTTCTCAACAAGGAATAGTTTAAAAGACACTAACCAATAAGTAAGATCAGCAAATACTGTAATCTAATAGCGAGCAGGAACCCAGGAAAGAAAATTCTGATTTACTAAGAATTTAGTGCTAAGTTGTGAAACACGGATGTGAAGAACACTGAACACGGTTTACTCTTAGTAACATCTCCCTACAAAGTGAGACACATGCCCCAAAATGTTTTAAATGATTCCAAGAACTCGAGAACGTTACTCACAAGTTGTGGGGCCTACCTAAAAAAATAAATCATTTTTAAAGTGTTTAATAAAGACTGCAATAAATAATCTACTATTGAGAAACAAAAACAATCTGCAAGAATTCAGTGAACAAAAATGTCTAAATGACAATGCTACTGAAAAAACAAGCTATGAAAGACAGCTCTGCTTTAAAACACTTAAGCATTTTTCGTATAATTAGCTCCAACAGAACCGTTCAAATTGTTCACTTTATCCACCCAAAACAGTCAACCACAACCACCTGCAACTACTCCTCAGAAATGTGTCTTCCAGGGCAACCACCTGAGTCTCAGGCCTCCTCTCCAGGGGCCAGCACAAAGCCTGCGAAGGGTGGTCTAAAGGGATCTCTTAGGGGGAAGGGAAAAACCTGAAGACACCACCTTTAGGGAACGAAGTGTAATTCGAACCCATACCCCAATGGTTGCTGCCAGAATGCAGTTGTCTAAACCCAAGATCTCCCTCTTCTTGAGTGTAAAACTCCAGATCCATCCACGCTCACCATTTACCTGAGCCAAAGAAAGGCATTCTCTTCCCTCCCCGACCCCCACCCTCCCGCCAGAAGAAAAAAGCACCAAAACCCCAAAGTAGAAACGGGAGAGCGAGTGTGATAGGTGCTCCAAATGCCTCCAAGGCAACGTCCACCGTCCATCCTCCCTTTGAAATGCCACCCCTCATCTCACCGTTCCACCCAAAAAAAGGGGGGAAGGAATCTTCAACATTTTACATCACGCACCCAAACCCACAGATCCACCCTGACCGCACCCCAACCTCCTGGCCTCCCAGGGTCTCGGTTTCCCGCAACATCGCGCCCTTCTGCAAGTGCCCAGAGCCCCAGCCCCAGCCCCTGCCCCTGCCCCTGCCCCTGCCCCTGCCCCTGCCCCTGCCCCTGCCCCCGCCTCCCGCCTCCCGCCCCAGGCGCCCCCCATCTACAGCCTGGGCTCCCGC
>NW_007251154.1:534407-538027 GCF_000164805.1 Carlito syrichta | reverse complement strand
GGCCACGGGCGGGCCAGGGCCCGCTCTGCGAGAGGCGGTCGGTGGGAGCGAAGACGGGCGGCGTTTGTCCCCTTGTGCTCGCCGTAGCAAGTGGACCGCTGGAAGACTGGGGAGCGGAGTCGTGTCTTTCCCCAACCTGAGAGTCGCCCCGCCCCCTTGCTCGCGGGTCGTTCCCCAGGCCCGGGGCCGCCGCCTCCGTAGAGAGCGGCCCTGAGATGGTCACTGGGTTCACGGCTGCAGTGGGCACCCTTTGTCCAGGGGAAGACGGAGTGCCCCGCCCCCATCCCGCGCCCGTCGCTTTTGCGAAATGTGGCCGCGGAAGGCAGCAAGTCGTCTGATCTCGAGCACTCGGGCCGGCCACGCGGGCATCGCCGGAGACTCCCGGGTGGACCTGGTTCTCCCGCGGTGGTTACGCCGGGAGAAGAGCGCACGGGCGGAAATTAAGGGCCCACGTGCCGTCCCGGTGTGCCGAATGCGCTGCCACGGTACAGTTGTATTGATGCCTCCGAGCAGCCGGGGTGTCTGCCGGCCGCGGGTGCCTGATTTCGGTCAACCCGGTTTTCTTTTGCTGAATGACAGTCGGTTCTCTTGTCGGAGCCGTGCGAAGAGGGCACCTATAGCCATCAATTTAGGGATGTAATGTAGATCAGCTATCTCTAGACCAAGAACGTAAGAATGGCGTGGATTATGTTTATTCTCCGCCCGCCAGTGTTTATTACAATCATTTAAAATGCTCCTGAGATGAGAGGAGTTAAGAGGCATGATTTTACTCCTACTTAGCTCCCACCACCATAATTAACCAGTTTGTACTCCCTCATAATCCCACTAACAATTTCTTTTTTTTTTTTTTTTTAAGTCGGAGTCTCAGGCTGGAGTGCAGTGGCATGCTCGTGGCCACCGCAGTCTCGACCTGCTGGGCTCTGGTGATCCTTCCACCTCAGCCTTCCAAGTAGCTGGAACTGCAGGCATGCACCACCACGCCCAGCTAATTGTTTGGTTTATTGTAGAGATGAAGTCTCGCCAAACTGTCCAGGCTGGTCTCGAACCCGTGGTCTCAGGCAATCCTCTCACCTCGGCCTCTCAAAGTGCTAGGATTATGGGTGCAAGCAACCAGGCCCAGCCCACTAATGATTTCCAGTCGCTCCTCTCTGTTCTCATTCATTCACTCACCAACTTCTGTTTCATCCTGCCGGGCTGTCTAATTGTTCTATGCCAGGATCACCATACACTTGGATTATTGCAGTTCCCGGGCCTGCTGTTTAGTCCCCCAGCTTCAGTACTTTCAACATATGACTACCAACTGTTAGACGAAATGCTGCCAAACAAGCGTCCTCAAATATTTCATTTCTTGGACATCTGGCTGTGTACCCAGGAAAAGTCATCCTTTGACTATTTTTCATGACCTTTCTCATCTGGTTCCTGATCTGCTCATCCAATTACTCCATCTGTGGTAAGATAAAAGAAAAGTAAACTGAGAATCAAATGTAAGCAGACCCAAATCCAGCCGCCCATCACCTGAAAGCCAAGCTCAAGAGACCAGAGGTGGAAGGAAAAATAGGTTTTATTCAAGAGCCAGCAACCTGGGGAGATGACAGACTAGCATCACAAAAGGACTATCTCAAAGGTTCAAGCTGGCTAGAAGGGTTTTTTGTTGTTGTTGTTGTTTGAGTTGGAGTCTCACTGTGTCGCCCAGGCTGGAGTGCAGTGGCTGCTCCCGGCCACCGCAGCCTCGCCCCGCTGGGCTCCGGCGATCCTTCCGCCTCCGCCTTCCAAGTAGTCGAAATTACAGGCAGGCGCTACCACGCCCGGCTGATTTTTTGATTTATTGCAGAGATGAGGTCTCACCAGGTTGCCCAGGCGGGTCTCGAACCCGCGGGCTCGGGCAATCCACTCACTTTAGCTTCCCAAAGGCGCGGGATTACAGGCTGAGCCACCAAGCCCGGTTTAGAAGGGTTTTTAAAGGGAAATCTGGTATAGGAAACATACCAAGTTGGCGGGTCGGCACTTCTTGTTCTGATGGCTTATCTTGGGTGGTGATTCTCCCAGAGGTCTGGTTGGTGTTATCTTGACTGCAGTCAGGTTATGGATTAACTGCCTCCCTACAATTGGGACTTCATTCCCGGTCTGTTTTAAGATTAGCCTCTGGAATTCTTGACCATGCATTACGGAGGATGTGGGAGGAAGGAACAAGGAAGTAGAGAAAAAAGTTTTGTTTTTTCTTTAAAACAAAAAAAGTGGGTGATTTAAAAAATGGTTCAGGCCGGGCTCGGTGGCTCAGCCTGTAATCCCAGCGCTTTGGGAGGCCAAGGTGAATGGATTGCCTGAGCCCGCGGGTTCGAGAACCGCCTGGGCAGGCAAGACCTCATCTCTACAATAAATCAAAAATGAGCTGGGCGTGGTAGCGCGCGCCTATAGTTCCAGCTACTCGGAAGACAGGAGGAAGTATCACTGGAGCCTGACAGGTAGAGGTTGTGGTGGCCGGGAGCGGCCACTGCACTCCAGTCTGGGTGACAGAGTGAGACTCCACCTCAAAAAAAAAAAAAATGGTTCAAAGCAGGATTCTTGCTTACATCAATGTCTTTCTGTTCACATATTGTTATTATATGACCTCAGGCAAATCACTTTTACCTTTGCACTAACTGTAAAATGGGGTTTGAAGCTGGGCGTGGTGGCTCATGCCTGTAATCCCAGGACTTTGGGAGGCAGAGGGTTCGAGACCAGCCTAGGCAACTTGGTGAGATGACATCTTGTCTCTACAATAAATCCAAAAAAATTAGCAGGATGTGGTAGCGCACACCTGTAGTTCTGGCTACTTGGAAGGCTGAGGGAGGGATCGCCGGAGCCCAGCAGGTCAACCCTGGGGTGGCTGTGAGTGTTGGCACTACACTCCAGCCAGGGCAACAGAGTGAAACTCCAACCCCCTCCCCAAAATGCGGTTTGAACTAGGTGTCTATGATTTATCATATCCCTAAACTATGCATATCTGGAGAGTTAGCCTGCTAAGCACTAAGTAATACATAACGCATTCTGTGGTGTCACAAATTCAGATTTTTTTTTTTTTTTTGGCCATTGCACTTTTTTTTGTCTTATTTCCTACCTTACCCCAGATATCTTTTTTTTTTAACTTACATTTAAGATTTTTTAAGTAAAGCTGGCTAACTGAGCATAGGCATTTATTGCCTCTTCTTGAGATCCCCATAAAATTACAGTAAAGAAATAAAAATGATACAAACCTATACAAAATAGAAAATGATGGCACTCCAGCCTGGGTGACAGACTGACACTGTCTCTAAAAAAATAAAATAAATCTAAACCTCAAAATAAATAAATAATGTAATTTTAAAAAGAAAGAAAATAAGAAGGGGGCCTTCAGAAGATCTTTTTTTTAAAAAAAAATTGACATGCAGAAAGTGTAGTCTGACTAAACAAAATGGAGGAAACCATAATACAGAACTAGTGTGGAGAATGCTGCTGAAAGAAAGAGGATCAGCCGGGCTTGGTGGCTCAGCTGTAATCCCAGCACTTTAGAAGGCTGAGGTGAGCGGACTGCCTGAGCCTGCGGGTTCGAGACCCGCCTGGGCAACTTGGCAAGACCTCATCTCTACAATAAATCAAAAAAA
>NW_007251154.1:531390-534387 GCF_000164805.1 Carlito syrichta | reverse complement strand
CTGTAGTTCCGGCTACTCGGAGGGCTGAGGCGGAAGGATCGCCGGAGCCCAGCGGGTCGAGGCTGCGGTGGCCGGGAGCGGCCACTGCACTGCAGTCTGGGCGACAGAGTGAGACTTCAACTCAAAAAAAAAAAAAAAAAAAGAAAGAGGACCATCTGCCCAGAAGAGCTATAGAGAATGAGATTTGGAGACACACACAAGACAGAACAAGACTGAGAAGCAGAAGTGAAAACAGGGAGGCTAAATAAACATCTGTAAACATCTGTATTTGGAACACAGAACCCTTTCTAGGGACAAAACACAATAACTAGTCATTTATCATCCCAGGCTTATTTAAGTGTTCTCATAATCTCTGGGGAGAACTTGGGCAGCTGTGGGGTACTGGAATAAGAAGAGACATATAGATCTGTGAAATAGAATTGAGAGTTAAATAAATTCATACATTTATGGGCAATTGATTTTCAACAAGGATGCCGAGCTAATTCAATGTAGAAAAGAATTGCCTTTCAACAAGGGGTTTCTTGAACAATCAAGGATATGAAGTTCAACCCCTGCCTTGCATATCTAAAAATTAGTTCATGCCAGGTGTGGTGACTCAAGCCTGTAATCCCAGCACTTTGGGAGGCCGAGGCAAAAGGACTGCCTGAACCCAGGGGTTTGAGACCAGCCTGGGCAACTTGGTGAGACCACATCTCTATAATAAATCAAAAAATTAGCCGGGCTCAGTGGCTCAGCCTGTAATCCCGCGCCTTTGGGAGGCCGAAGTGAGTGGATTGCCTGAGCCCGCGGGTTCGAGACCCGCCTGGGCAGCGAGACCTCATCTCTACAATAAATTAAAAAATCAGTCGGGCGTGGTAGCGCACGCCTGTAGTTCCAGCTACTTGGAAGGCTGAGGCGGAAGGATAGCCTGAGCCTAGCAGGTCGAGGCTGCGGTGACCATGAGCAGCGTGCCACTGCACTCTAGCCTGGGTAACAGAGTGAGACCCTGACTCAAAAACATAAATAAATAAATAAAGTAAAAACATTAGCCAGGCGTGGTGGCGCACGCCTGTAGTTCCAGCTACTTGGAAGGCTGAGGCGGAAGGATAGCCTGAGCCTAGCAGGTCGAGGCTGCGGTGACCATGAGCAGCGTGCCACTGCACTCTAGCCTGGGTAACAGAGTGAGACCCTGACTCAAAAACATAAATAAATAAATAAAGTAAAAACATTAGCCAGGCGTGGTGGTGCACGCCTGTAGATGGAGGCATCACCTGAGCCCAGCAGGTCGAGGCTGTGGTGACTGTGTGCGTGCCACTGCACTCCAGCCTGGGCGACAGAGTCAAACTCCAACTCATAAAAGAAAGAAAGACATTATGATACATGACATATGAATCTTGAAAATACTATGCCAAATAAAGTAATCCAGTCACAAAAGAACAGATATGTTATGATGGCATTTATATGAAGTACCCAGACCAGTCAAATTCATAGAAAGTATAATACGGTTGCCAGGGGCTTTGGGGTAGGGGAAGAGGGAGTTAGTATTTAATGACTACAGATCATTATAAATATACTTAATGTCACAGGACTGTACACTTAAAATGATTAAAATAGTAAGTCTTGGCCGGGCTCGGTGGCTCAGCCTGTAATCCCAGCAATTTGGGAGGTCGAGGTAAGAAGATTGCCTAAGCCCGTGGGTTCGAGACCTAGCTAGGCAACTTGGCAAGACCTCGTCTCTACAATAAATCAAAAAAAATTAGCTGGGTGTGGTAGCACGCACCTGTAGTTCCAGCTACTTGGAAGGCTGAGGCAGAAGGATCAGCTGCACCCAGCAGGTCAAGGCTGCGGTGGCTGGGAGCATGCCACTGTACCCCAGCCTGGGCAGTAGAGTGAGGCTCCAACTCAAAAACAAACAAACAAAAATATTAAGACTTGTGTTATTTATATTTTGCCACAACAAATAAGTTTTTTTGCTTTTTGTTTGTTTGTTTGTTTTGAGTTGGAGTCTCACTCTGTCGCCCAGACTGGAGTGCAGTGACAGCAGCCTCGACCTGCTGGGCTCCGGCGATCCTTCCGCCTGCCTCAACCTTCCAAGTAGCTGGAACTACAGGCGTGCGCTACCACGCCCGACCAATTTTTGATTTATTGTACAGATGAGGTCTTACCAAGTTGCCCAGGCAGGTCTCGAACCTGCAGGCTCAGGCAATCCACTCACCTCAGCCTCCCAAAGGCGTGGGATTACAGGCTGAGCTCTACCTTATTATTGGGGAAACACTCTGCAGAAAAACAACAGCATTCCTGGTAGATTTGTTGGACTGGAAGCAATGGCAGAAGCCTGTCATCGCAGTGCTTTGGGAGGCTGAGGCAGGAGGATCACCTGAAGCCAGGAATTTGAGATCAGCCTGGGCAACATAGTGAGATCCCTCCATCTCTACATAAAATAAAAAAAATTAGGCAGGCATGGTGGTGCACACCTGTAGTCCCAGCTACTCAGGAAACTGAGGCAGGAGGATCGCTTGAGCCCAGGAGTACAAGTTTGCAATGAGCCATGATCACACCATTGTGCTTCAGCCTGGATCACAGAGTGAGACCTTGTCTCTAAACAAATAAACAAAAAGTGTATTAAAAAATATATATATATATATTTGTCCCTTTCTGGCATTAAAGATGTCAAAGTGAGAACGTAGTGGGTCCTTTGGTGCAAAATTCAGCGTTTCCTTGGGTCTTGGCGTAGGTGCTGTGATCAACTGTGCTGACAATACAGAAGTCAAAAATCTGTGTATCAGCCAAGCACGGTGGCTCACACCTGTAATCCCAACACTTTGGGAGAAGGAGGCGAGAGGATTGCCTGAGTCCAAGGGTTTGAGACCAGTCTGGGCAACTTGGTGAGACCTCATCTCTAAAATAAAAATATTTTTAAAAAGTAGCTGGGCATGGTGGTGCATGCTTGTAGTTCCAGTTACTTGGAAGGCTGAGGTGGAAGGATCACCAGAGCCCAGCGGGTCGAGGCTGCGGTGG
>NW_007251154.1:527176-531370 GCF_000164805.1 Carlito syrichta | reverse complement strand
ACTCACCTCAGCCTCCCAAAGGCGTGGGATTACAGGCTGAGCCACCGAGCCTGGCTAATAAATACATTTTTAGAAACTTTTGTGCATCAAGGATGCCGTGGTGGCTGTGAGTGTGGATTGCGTTCTCAAAAATTCATATCTTGAAGCCCTAACTCCCAATGTGACTATATTTGGAGATAGAGCCTTAAAGGGGTAATTAATGTTAAATAAGGCAATAAGAGTGGGGCCCTCATCCAATAGGACTCATGTCCTTATAAGAAGAGGAAGAGATGCCAGGCACATGCACACGGAGAAAGGGCCATGTGAAGCTACAAGAAGATGGCCATGTGCAAACCAAGGAAAAAGGCTTCAGTAGAGGCCTGCTGACCCCTTGAGTTTGGACTTCCAGGCTCCAGAACTATGACAATAAATTTCTGTTTTTTACCACCCAAACTGTAATACTTTGTTATGGCAGCCCTAGATTAATGCAGATTTTAATACTGAAAAGTGGAATGCTATCATAAATGCTGCTTTTAAGATGTGGAAATGGCTTTAGAACTGGGTAATGGATCTAGAGGCTGGAAGAGCTTTGAGGCACATGCTAGAAAAGACCCAGATTGCTTTGAAAAGACTGTTGGTAGGAATATGGACGTAAAGGTGATTCTGGTGAGGTCTCAGATGGAAATGAGGAATATGTTATTGGAAACTGGAGGAAAGGTGATCCTTGACATAAAATGGCAAAGAACATGGCCAATTTGTGTTCAAATTGAATTCAAGTATTTTATTGAAAAATAAGGTAAACATGATAAACTTGGATATTTAGCTGAAGTGTGGCCTGTTTTTTTCTTCTTTTTTTTTTTTTTTAAGTCAGGGTCTCACTCTGTTGTCCAGGCTGGAGTACAGTGGCACAATCACAGCACACCACAGCCTTGAACTCGTGGGCTCAGGTGATCCTCCCACCTTTGCCTCCCAAGTAACTGGGATTACAGGCATGCACCACCATGCCCAGCTAATTTTTTTAACTTTTGTAGAGACAAGATCTTGGTATGTTGCCTAAGCTGATCTCAAACTCCTGGCTCAAGCATTTCTCCCATCTCAGCCTCCAAAATTGTTGAAATTACAGGCATGAGCCACCAGGCCCTACCTTCTTCTAATTGCTTAAGTAAAATGTGGGAAGAGAGATAGAGAAGCTGAAGAAATTTTTAAGCAAAAAATAACTAGAACTTAAAGATTTGAAAAATTCTCAGCCCATCCAGATTATAAAAACCAAAAAAGCGTGTTCTGGAGAACACACGAAGGACGTGGTTGGAAAATCACTGAATAAAGATCAAAGATGCAATGTACAGATTTATTCCACTATCTCAGCAGAAGCCAGGAATAGACATGGGATTATACTAGCAGAAACACTGCCAGCTTGGACTAAAGGGGCAAAGACAGGACAGAATGAAGGAAGGCTGTCAGATTCCTGGGATAAAGCAATAGAGCTATCTGGTTGTGAACACACATTATCCCTCAAGAAAGGGGAAGAAGCCGGGCTCGGTGGCTCAGCCTGTAAACCCGTGCCTTTGGGAGGCTGAGGTCAGTGGATTGCCTGAGCCCGTGGGTTCGAGACCCGCCTAGGCAACTTGACAAGACCTCATCTCTACAGTAAATCAAAAATTAGCCGGGCGTGGTAGCGCGCGCCTGTAGTTTCAGCTACTTGGAAGGCTAAGACGGAAGGATCGCCAGAGCCCAGCAGGTCGAGGCTGCAGTGGCCAGGAGCGGCCACTGCACTCCAGTCTGGGAGACAGAGTGAGACTCCAACTCAAAAAAAAAAAGAAAGGGGAAGAATGACCTGGAAGGTGATTCAGATATCAACAGGGCTGCCACTCCCACCACAAGCTCAGAGAATACAGGTCTGGGGAGCTGTGATGTCTCTTCCTTAGTTCCAGAGGCCAAGCTGAAGTACTAGCTGCTTGGAATATTGAGGGAGGAGGATCACTTGAACCCAGGAGTTCAAGACTGCTGTGAGCTATGATCACACCACCATACTCCAACCTTGCAATAGAACAAGACCTTCCTCTCTAATTTTTAAAAAATAAGGCCTGGTTCAGTGGCGCAGCCTGCAATCCCAGCACTTTGGGAGGCCGAGGTGAGTGAATTGCCCGAGCCCATGGGTTCAAGACCAGAGCGGGCAACCTGGCGAGACCTCGTCTCTACAATAAAATAAAAATTAGCCGGGTGTGGTAGTGCACACTTGTAGTTCCAGCTACTTGGAAGGCTGAGGCGAAAGGATTGCTGGAGCCCAGAAGGTCAACGCAGGGGTGGCCGTGAATGTGTATGCTGCTGTACTCCAGCCTGCGTGAAAGAGTGAGACTCCAACTCAAAATAATAATAATAATAATAATAATAATACTTTAAGACTGGGCATGGTGGCTCAAACCTGTAATCCCAGCACTCCGAGAGACTGAGACAAGAGGATTGCTTGAGAGCTTGAGACCATCGTGGGCAGCATAGCAAGACTTTGTCTCTACCAGAAAAATCAGCTCAGGGTGGTGGCACACACTGTATTCCCAGGTATTCGTTAGGCTGAGGCAGAAGGATCACCTGAACCCAGGAGGTTAAGGCTGTGGTGAGGCATGATCTTGCCATTGCACTGCAGCCTGGATGATAAAGTGAGACCCCCAACTCAAAAACAAAAACAATAACAACAGCAACAACAAAAAGCCATGCCCCTCTCAACAATGTAGTCCGTATTCTCCAACAATATGAAATAATGCAAAAGGTTGATTAAATGACCATGCATATTGGTCTCCCTTCACAGTCATCACAAGAGTACTACTTGGCCCCAATAAATGTAAAGACATATAGATGTCTTTTCTTCTACAACCAAAAGAGCTTGCCGCTCAGATTTCAACATCTTGCAATACAAAGACAAAATTCCATGGAAATAAAAAGTGGTATAAGCACATAAATCCACCTCTACATACATACACTTTGACTCTTAGAAGCAGCTACTGTATACAACAAACAGGTACATCTAGATTTATTGCATTTATATATCTATAGTACTTATATAAGTGCACTTGGGTATTCTCCATACAATTATATTTTTGTAGAATAAGAATAGTTATATATAGTCACACATATATCTATATATATCTCTGTGTGTGTGTGTATATGTGTGTGTGTATATATGTGTGTATGTGTATATATATATATATATATATATATATATATATATACACACACATATATTTTTGTTGTTGTTCAAAGTCTCAGCAAGGGATGTGCCTGACTTTGGTTATTGATAAGAAAAGTAGCTAATATTCAACTTGCTATGATACCCTACCCAAAATAACTCAGTTGTTAGTTCATATTCTTCAGATACCTCCTTGTCTCATGAACCACCTACTCCCAAATGTTATTCTAAACAACCATTTGTAGCCACCTCCTCCCAAATGCCCTCTCCCAACTGTCTTTCTAAATCAATGTTTCACAGTCCTAATGTGTTACTGTTCTTTCCAGTTATCATTTAAAAGTTAATTATCTTTGTCAACCACTCTTACTAATAGGCCAAATTTCAAACTGAAAAAAGAATTTTAGAAGTCTTTTAGTTAAAAAAAAAAGTTCTCTCATCTGGGGTTATAAATATCTTGTGTGTTTTTTTAAAATCTTAACCTATGGATAAATTCCTAATTGTCTAAGATTTTGCTAAATAAGACTCCAGTAACTACCTTAACCAATAAATGAATTAATAAAACAATCCCAAGTGGAATGTGACTAAAGGAAACAAAGACTCACTACTATGATATCACCAGAAGTGGAGATGGGATATATGAAGAAGACATTTTTCAGTTCTCTCAGATGTGAAGTTTGTCAACAAATTGGAAGCAAGAGTTCACCAAAATATATAGATATGGTGGCTAGTATACCTCTTTCCATAGTTTCTTCATTTTACTCTTCCCAGATTTTGTACTTTAGACTTAATATTGTACACATACACTGAAATCTTTGTAATGAGAACACTAAAAGCAAAAGTAATAAATTGTGAATAAGCCGGGCTCGGTGGCTCAGCCTGTAATCCTGTGCCTTGGGAGGCTGAGTTGAGTGGATTGCCTGAGTCCGTGGGTTCGAGACCCGCCTGGACAACTTGGCAAGACCTCATCTCTACAGTAAATCAAAAATTAGCCGGGTGTGGTAGTGCATGCCTGTAGTTCCAGCTACTTGGAAGGC
>NW_007251154.1:526518-527098 GCF_000164805.1 Carlito syrichta | reverse complement strand
CTCTGCACTCCAGTCTGGGCGACAGAGTGAGACTCCAACTCAAAAAAATAATAATAATAAAAAAAAAATAAATTGTGAATATATATTTATCTATTATAAAATAAGTTTAGTATTTCATATAACATATATGATATACAATACAATTAGTGCAGCTCACCAAACTCTCATCTAGATAAAATCATTGACTAGTATACTTTTGTATGAATCGATTCTCATTGTAAGAATGTTAAATAATTACCTGCTTAGTGTTCCTGAGATGCAAATATATACATAGCTGTCCCTCAATATTCATGAAAGATTGGTTCCAGGACATCCTCCGATACCAGTGCAGTCCGTGATGTAACATGGCATAGTATTTGCATATAACATGCACATATCCTCCCGTATACTTTAAATCAGCTCTAGATTGCTTACAGTGTAAATGTTTTCTAAATAGTTGTTATACTAAGACGGGCACAGTGGCTCAGCCTGTAATCCCAGCACTTTGGGAGGCCGAGGTGAATGGATTGCCTGAGCCTGCGAGTTCGAGACCAGCCTGGGCAACTTGGCGAGACCTTGTCTCTACAATAAATCAAAAATT
>NW_007251154.1:509444-525793 GCF_000164805.1 Carlito syrichta | reverse complement strand
TTCCTTCCTTCCTTCCTTCCTTCCTTCCTTCCTTCCTTCCTTCCTTCCTTTCTTTTTAACCCTGGATAAGATCTTACTCAGGTTAAATAAAGGCAGGCTTGTAAGTGGGGTCTTCCAGGGAAGCAAGCTACAGATCAAATTATGACACTTCGATGAGAATGTGTTACAACCTGATTGGGTTCTTATGCCTGCTGCCCAGAAAAAACAAAATGGTACAACCATTACAATCAGATAAAAAGTTTAATATTGCAAGGTAGCTGAATAAGGAGAATGGAAGATATTACTCAACTCTGTCTACCTGAAAATTCATAAGGGTTTTTAAAGGGAATCTGGGCCAGGTGTGGTAGCTCCTGCTTGTAATCCCAGCACTTTGGGAGACTTAAGCAAGAGGATTGCTTGTGCCCAGGAATTTGAGACAAGCCTCGGCAATGTGGTGAGACTTCATCTCTACAAAACATCAAAATATTAGCCGAGCATGGTGGCACACACCTGTAATCCAGGCTACTTGAGAGGAGGCTGAGGTCGAAGGATTGCCTGAGCCCAGGAGGTCAAGGCTGTGGTGACCCTTGATCGTGCCACTGTTCTCCAGCCAGGGTGACAGAGCAAGACATTGACTCAAATAAAATAAAATAAAACATAAAAGGAATCTAGTGGGCAGGGGAATAGAGACTGCTGATTGGTTGATGATTTTGTGGGGGAGTGTCAAAACTCTTCATATTACAGAGCCAATTTCTGAGAGTGCATCAGACGGCCAGTAGAACTAGCTTCCTGGCAGGTTCTGGGCCCAGGTGGGGCCTTGGGCCCAACAGAGTACAAAGTATGAAAAATATCTCAAATACCATTCTCAGGTTTTACAATAGATACTACCTATAAAGCAAGTGTCATGACCATCAAGTTACTAGCCTCTGGACAGAGAGCCATTATAGAGGTAGTTTAGGCAGAAGATATGGGGAAGGATCTCTGGAGAATGAAGCCACTTCTGTTCTTCAACCAGCTCTGCATTTGTCTCTGCAGTCCTAGGCCCATTGTTTAATGAAAAATATATTTATTAGCCTTGTGGGGAAGCTTGCCCTCTCCCTAGGGGTCAAGACATGAAGAAAATCAACTACCCTCTATTGGAATGAAAGCAAACCTAGAGACAACAGATTGGTTAAATTCTAACCATAGCTACAGATTTCAGGGCTCAGGCCTCTTCTACAGCTTTTACCCCATGGCCCAATATTTATTTTATATAGGCAGTTTCAAATGAAGCTGTGAAGGATCTCAAACCTCCTTCTTCCCTAACAACTGCCAGGTTCCTGGGGTCACCAGGATTGTGGATTGTTGATTTTCTTTCTTTTTTTTTTTTTTTTTTTGAGTTGGAGTCTCACTCTGTCGCCCAGACTGGAGTGCAGTGGCCGCTCCCGGCCACCGCAAGCCTCGACCTGCTGGGCTCCGGCAATCCTTCCGCCTCAGTCTTCCAAGTAGCCGGAACTACAGGCGCGCGCTACCACGCCTAGCTAACTTTTTGATTTTATTGTAGAGATGAGGTCTCGCCTGCCCAGGCGGGTCACAAGGATTGTTGATTTTCAAGGCTACCAGGAAACCAGAGAGAGAGGAATGGGAATCAAGCAGTTAAAACGTCATAAAGCAGCTGAATGCGGTGGCTCAAGCCTGTAATCCCAGCACTTTGGGAGGCTGAGGTGAGAGGATTGCCCGAGCCCATGGGTTCGAGAACAGCCTAGGCAATTTAGCGAGACCTCATCTCTTACAATAAATCAAAAAATTAGCCGGGTGTGGTGGCGCGCACTGGTAGTTCCAGCTACTTGGAAGGCTGAGACAGAAGGATTGCCTGAACCCAGCAGGTCAAGACTGTGGTAGCCATGATTGTGCCACTGCACTCCAGCCTGGGCAAAAGAGGGAGACCCCAACTCAAAAAAAAAAAAAAAAAGGAAAAGGCACAAAATAATACAGAGAGCATGAGTTCATGAATATAAAGTTCAAAAATAGGTAGAAATTAAACTATATGCGCAGGGATGCACACATAAGTGGTAAAATGCCAAAGCAAATAAGGGCCATGCTTACCCTAGAGTCCAAGATTGTGTTTCATGGAGCATGCATGCCAGCCTTTGGGGGCTCCACTCAAGTTCTATTTCTTTTTTCTTTTTTTCTTGAGTCGGAGTCTCTGTTGCCCAGGCTGGGGTGCAGTGGCACCCTCATGCCTACCACAGCCTCAACCTACTGGGTTCAGGTGATCCTTCCTCCTCAGCCCTCCAAGTAGCTGGAACTACAGGCACGTACCACCACACCTGGCTTTTTAAAAAATTTTTATTGTAATGACAAGGTCTTGCCAAGTTTCCCAGTTCTCAAACCCCTGGACTCAGGCAATCCTCTCGCCTCTACCTCCCAAAGTGCCGGGATTACAGGCATGAGCTACAGCACCAGGCTTAGTTCTATTTCTTGACCTATATGATGGTTACATAGGCAGTGATGTACAACTATGTGATTAATTGTACTTATATTTTGGGGGCATATTTCTTCTTGTGTATTAAATTTCACAATAATTTTTTTCCGATTACAGTGTCTCATGCCTGTAAATCCAGCATTTTGGGAGGCAGAGGTGAGAGGATTGCCTGAGCCCAGGGGTCCGAGACCAGCCTAGGCAGCTTGGTTAGCACTTGTCTCTACAATAAATCAAAGAAAAAAATTAGCCGGGCATGGTGGTGCACACCTGTAATTCTAGCTACTTGGAAGGCTGAGGCAGAAGGATTGCCTGAACCCAGCAGTTCGAGGCTGCAGTAGCTGTGAGTGTGCCATTGCCTGGGTGAAAGAGTGAGACTCTTTTTTTGAGGCGAGACTCACTCTGTCATCCTGAGTGGAGTGCATGATCATTGCTCACCGCAGCCTCCACTTCCTGGGCTCAGGTGAGCCTTCTGCCTCAGCCTCCCGAGTAGCTGGGACTACAAGCATGTCCCCACATGGCCTTCCCTCTGTGTGGGCTCATTCCTAGTGTTTTTCTTTGTGTCCAAATTTCCTCTTCCTTTAAGGACACCAATGGCCTCATTTTAACTTAATCACCACTTTGAAGGCCTCCTCTCCAAATACAGTCACATTCTGAGGTACTACTGAGTTTGAGGGCTTCAACATATGTACCTGGGAGGTACACAATTTAGCCCATAACAGATAACTTCCTGGCTTTCTTCTTTATCTCATTGGCCATTAATTTTCAATTTCCTTTGCTTATTCCTTCTCCTCTGTCTTGCCTCCATGTGTCAAAGTTCTCAGGACTCAGTCTTGGGGTTCCTGCTCTTTTTCTACACTTTAGTCTTACTTAATGGCTTCAAACAGTATCTATGTGCCAATGTGCATTCTAGTTCTGCTCTCTGCCCTGACTCTGGATTCACGTGTTGACATTATAATCTGATGTCTTACAGGCAACATATTCAAAATAGAACTCCTCATTTCCTCCAAATCTGCTCCTACCTCACCCTTCCCTTCCCCATTTCAGCAGATAGCACCAACATCCACTCAATTACTCAAATAAAAAACCCAAGTATTATCCTTGATTCCTTTCTTGCCCCTAAATGTATCTCTTAACACCAGCCAGAATTGCTCTTCCTCCAAACTTAGCAATGATTGGCTTTTTCTTCTCACTCTGATATCGACATGAAGTCATCATTAAACATCACCCTCATTTAATGTCATAACACATTACTTGATATTTTATTCTTTACCCCCACCAGAAGCATGTTCCATAACAGTACACACTTTATCTGCTTTGTTCACAGGTGTGTTCTTAGTGCTTAGAACAATGCTAATTCATGGTAGGGACTAATAAATGTGTTATGTTGATGAAAAGATGCCAAACTCTGTACAATATTTTAAGAGAGTTTATTCTGAACCAAACATGAGGACTTAAGCCTGGGAACACCCATCCTCAGGAAGTCCTAAGAATGTGTGCCCACTGTGATTGAATGGTGGCGTGGTTATATACATTTTTGGAAGTTACAAGAAACCATAAATCAATACATGTGATATTTTCATTGATTTGGCCGGCCCAAGAAGGAGGGATATTTCCAAGTGGGGTCTTGTAGGTCATAGGTGGATTCAACAATTTTCTTGGCTGGTAATTTGTACTTCCTATCTGAGGAGTTTGGGAAATCAGTGGAGGAGAAGCTTTGTTGAGATAAGGGCGTGGGGAAAACTCCAGGTTTGTTGACATGTAGAGGAGGCCCTATATATGGCAGACTTCAGAGGGGCTAGATAAGTGTCTTACAAGGTTCCCAGAGTCTAGGAGTCCCATAAAATATTTTGATTTTCTTCTTTATTTGCTATGTGGTGGTATGCCAGAGTCAGGCTGGAAAACAAACTTTAGGATACAGGGTAAGAGGGTGATAAAACCCTGTCTGGCCGGGCTTGGTGGCTCGGCCTGTAATCCCGCGCCTTTGGGAGACTGAGGTGAGTGGATTGCCTGAGCCCGCGGGTTCGAGACCCACCTGGGCAGCAAGACCTCATCTCTACAATAAAATAAAAAAATCAGCCAGGCGTGGTAGCGCGCGCCTGTAGTTCCAGCTACCCGGAAGGCTGAGGCCTAAGGATCGCCGGAGCCCAGCAGGTAGAGGCTGTGGTGGCCGGGAGCGGCCACTGCACTCCAGTATGGGCGACAGAGCGAGACTCCAATTCAAAAAAAAAAAACAACCCTGTCTGGTAACCCCTATCTGGCAGACTCCGCAAGCCTCTAAGGAATTTGGATAAGAGAAAAAAGGTCAGGTTTAGTCCCCAGTTAAGTGAGTAAAATTATATATTTAACTATAATAAGGTGCCATAGCAGAGTTAAGAGACATTGGAACCAAACTTGGGGTAGAGTTCCCAACTCCCACTCCCTAACCTTGCCAATGACTCTACCTCTCTAAAATGTAGTTTCCTCAACTGTGAAATAGAGATGATAATAATGACTAGTTCTGGGTAAGGCTTGGTGGCTCACGCCTGTAATCCCAGCACTTTGTGAGACAGAGGCAAGAGGGTTGCCTGAGCCCAGGGTTCAAGACCAGCCTGGGCAACTTGGCAAGACCTCATCTCTACAATAAATCAAAAAATTAGTTGGCATGGTGGCACGTACCTATAGTGCCAACTACTTGGAAGGCTGAGGTGGAAGGATCACCTGAATCCAACAGGCCAAGGCTGCAGTAGCCGTGAGCTTGCCACTGAACTCCAGCCTGGCCGACAGAGTGAGGCTCTGACTCAAAAAAAAAAAAAAAAAAAAAAAAGCCTAGCTCCTAGAGTAGTTTTCGAGAATTAAATAAGATAATGTACACGAAGCACTTAGCAAACGGTTGAGTCAATCCTTAATTAATGTTAACATTATTCTTATTTGTTCAGAACTCCTCTGTGAAAGTGTTTCATCAGATGTCTAAATGCATCTTTCTCTGGCGAGCAAAGTGGGCAGTGCATGGATAAGCAGTACAGATGCCATCACACAATAGCCAGGGACAGGAAGCAGAAAGAATACTCGATCCCCTGGGGATCACGGGCAAATTCAAAGAAACACAATGCTATTACTAGATCCGGAATGCGGCCGAGTTACTAATACCACAGGAGGGATGTCTGAGGAGAATGCCCCCAACCTCCACCCTATGGCCAGACTCCATCCTATCACTGAGCGACCCACCCACCTCCATTTTATGCACAAAGGCCTCTGAATCACCACGTCCATTCTGCACCACCCAGATCCTTCCAGTTTCAGCGTGTGTTAGATGAGAGGCTCATGACAGGCTGCCGGCCATTTCATTTCCTGGCCCATGTCGTTAGCATTCTGTGGCAGACGGCAGTTTCCAAAAATGGCCGCAACAGCATCTCCCACTCCACATGTTCCTTTTACCTTGTGACTTCGACACCTTGCCACTGAGAGGTGAGGCCAGGTTTTCTTCCGAGGGTCGTCATAAAAGGCAATACAGCTTCCTGCCACTCTCCTGGAATGCCTGCTCTAAGAGCCCAGTCGTGCACCGTGAGAAATCCCCAGCAGTCTGTGGAAAGGCCTACGTGGAGATGCATTTCAGCCCACGTCCTCTGAGCCTAGCTGAACTCTGGGCAGCGAGCCATCACTTCCTTGCCAGCCATGTACATGAGGCATCGTGAAAAAGCAGACCCTGCGGCCCCCAGTCAAGCCACCAAATCCTGCCACAGGCACAGGGGAGACTGCCCTGTCCAGCATTCGTCTCTGCCTCTCAAAGTCCTGGGACTACAGGCATGTGCCGCCACACCTGGCTATTTATGGTGATGGAGAGTATTGCTTATGGGGTCCATGATGGGGAAAGTACTAAGGTAGAGGCATGGTAGAGGCACACCATAGAAAGTTCTGTGGCAGGCAGACACAGTGGATTAGAAATAACACTGTAAGGCCGGGCATGGTGGCTCAAACCTGTAATACCAGCACTTTGGGAGGCTGAGGCAAGAGGACTGCCTGAGCCCGTGAGTTTGAAACAAGCCTGGGCAATTTGGCAAGACCTCGTCTCTGCAATAAATCACAAAAACTAGTCGGACAAAGTGGCGTGCGTCTGTAGCTTCCCCAACTTGGAAGGCTGAGGCAGAAGGATCGCCTGAGCCCAGCAGGTCAAGGTTGAGGTGGCCGTGAGCATACCACTGCACTGCACCCTGGACAACAGAGTGAGACTCTGACTCAAAAAAAAAAAAAAAAAAAAAGAATGATTAGGAAATACCATGAACAACTTTATGCCAAGAAATTCAATATCTTAGATGAAATTAAAACATTCTTTGGAAGGTAAACCTACCAAAGCTCATTCAAGAATAAGGTAATAGCCCTATATCTCTAAAAGAAATTAAATTTGTAGTTAAAAACCTTCCCACAAGGAAAATTTCAGGCCTAGATTACTTCACCATTGAATTCTACCAAACATTTAATGATAAAATAATTTGAATCCTATATAAATACCTTTTCAGGAAATTAAAGAGGAGAGAATTTTCCCAGCTAATTTAATGAAGCAAACTTTATTTTTATTTATTTATTTTGAGTTGGAGTCTCACTCTGTTGCCCAGACTGGAGTGCAGTGGCCGCTCCCGGCCACCGCAGCCTCGACCTGCTGGGCTCTGGCGATCCTTCCGCCTCAGCCTTCCGAGTAGCCGGAATTACAGGCGCGCGCTACCACGCCCGGCTGATTTTTTGATTTATTATAGAGATGAGGTCTCGCCTGCCCAAGCAGGTCTCGAACCCGCGGGCTCAGGTAATCCATTCACCTCAGCCTCCCAAAGGCGCAGGATTACAGGCTGAGCCACCGAGCCCAGCTACAAACTTTAATCAGATACCAAAACCAGACAAATACAAGAAAAGACAACTATAGACCAATCTCTCTCATAAACATACATAAAAAATTCCCTAACAAACTTTAGCAAACCAAATCTAGTAATATAAAATTCATCATGACCAAGTAATTTAACATTGCAAGATTAATTCAGCAGTAGAAAATTTAGTCAATGTAATTCACCATATTAACAGACCAAAAAAATCAGGGTAACTGCAGAAAAGCATTTGACAAAATTCAGCATAAATTTATGATTAAAACTCTCAGCTAAGTAGGAATAGATAGGAATGTCCTCAACCTGATAAAACACATACATTAAAAGAGAGAGGAAAAAAAACATGGCTCGGCATAGTGGCTCATCCCTGCAATCCTAGCACTTTGGGAAGTACAGGTGAGAGGATTGCTTGAGTCCCAGAGTTCGAGACTAGCCTGGGCAACATAGCAAGACCTCATCTCTACAAAAATAAAAAAGTAGCTGGGTATTGTGGCACAAGCCTGTAGTCCTAGGTACTCGGGAGGCTGAGGTGGAAGGATCACCTGAGCTCAAGAGGTCGAGGCTGCACTGAGCTGTGATCGTACTACTGCACTCCAGCTTAGGTGACAGAGTGAGACTCTGACTCAAAAAAAATTACAGGCCAGGTGCAGTGGCTCAGCCTGTAATCCCAGTACTTTGGGAGGCTGAGGTGAGAGGATTGGTTGAGCCTAGGGTTTTGAGACCAGCCTGGGCAACTTGGTGAGACGTTGTCTCTACAATAAATCACACACAAAAAAATTTAGCCAGGTGTGGTGGCATGCATCTGTAGTTTCAGCTACTTGGAAGGCTGAGGTAGAAGGATCACCTGAGCCCAGCAGGTTGAGGCTGCGGTGGCTGTGAGTGTGCCACTGCCCTCCAGCCTGGGTGACAAGAGTGAGACTCCAACTCAAAAAAATAAAACAAGGCCGGGCACGGAGGCTCACACCTATAATCCCAGCACTTTGGGAGACCGAGGTGAGAGGATTGCATGAGCCTATGGATTTGAGACCAGTCTGAGCAACTAGGTGAGACCTCATCTCCACAATAAATCAAAAAATTGACCAGACGTGGTAGCACATGCCTGTAGTTCCAGTTACTTGGAAGGCTGAGGTGCAAAGATCCCCTGAGCCCAGCAGGTCGAGGCTGCGGTGGCCGTGACCATGCCACTGTACTCCAGCCTGGGCGATGGAGTGAGACTCCAACTCAAAAAAATAAAATAAAAATTAAATTAAATTAAAAACCTATAGCTATTTTAGCCATATTTAATGGTAAAAGATTGAATGGTTTCTTTCTAAGATTGAGAATAAATTAAGGTTGTTCTGATCACATCTATTCAAAAGTCCAGTGAAGATCCTAGCCCGCACAAGGAGAAAACAAAAAAAAGTCATATCAGTTGAAAAAGAAGACCAAAAATGTCTTTACTCACAGGTGACATAATTGTTTATGTAGAGAATTTTAAGAAAACGACAAAAAAACCTACTAATGAGAAAGTTTAGAAAGGTCATAGGACAAAAAAAATCAATTATATATGTACATACTAGTAACAAAAAACTGTAAATAATGCTGAGTGACATTTAAGACCTAAATAAATGGAGAGATACACTATGTTCATGGACCAGAAAACTCAGTACTTTTTAAATGTTCATTCTTCCTCAAACTGACTTATGGATTCAACATAATCCAAAAAGAAGTTCCAGCAAGACTTTCTATAGGAATTGACAAGCTTATCCTAAAATGTACATGGAAACCCATAGGACCTAGAATAGCCAAAACAATTTTGAAAAAGAACAAAGTTGGAAACTTAAGCCACTTATTTCAGGACTTACTATAAATCTACAGTAATCAAGACAGTGTGGTATTGGTATAAACATAGGCAAATAGATCAATAAAGCAGTATGGAAAGTCCAAAAATACATTCTTGTATGTTTGGTCAATATTTTTTGGACAAAGATGCCAAGACAATTTAATGGGAAAATGATAATCTAGTCAAGAAATGGTGCTTAAAAAATTAGCTATCCATATTTCTGAAAAATAATTTTCTTTTACCTCACACTATAAACAAAAATGAACTTGAAAAGGAACATATATCCAAATGTAAGAGACGCCACTATAAAATTTCTTGAAGAAAACATAGGAGGAAATCTTTGTGACATTGTTTAGCTAAATATTTTTTAATAGACATAGAAAGCACAAATTATAAAATAAAAATTGTTAATTTGGACTTAATCAAAATTATAAACTATTGTACTACAAAATACATTGTTTAAGAAAAAAAGGTAGGCCAGGCTCAGTGGCTCAGCCTATAATCCCAGCACTTTGGGAGGCCGAGGCAAGTGGATTGCCTGAGCCTGTGGTTCAAGATCAGTCCAGGCAACTTGGCTAGATCTCGTCTCTACAATAAATTTTTAAAAAAATTAGCTCGGTGTGGTAGCGCATGCCTGTAGTTCCGGCTACCTGGAAGGTTGAGGCAGATGGATTGCTGAAGCCCAGCAGGTAGACTATGGGGTGGCCATGAGTGTGCCACTGCACTCCAGCCTGGGCGACAGAAAAGGACTCTGACTCCAAAAAAAATTAATTAATTAATTAATTAAATTTTAAAAACGTAGACCATAGTATGGGACAAAATATTTACAAAAGATATATATGATCAAGGAGTTTAAACGAGAATATATAAAAAACTCTTACAATTCAATAATAGAGGACAAGTGAGTTTTTAAAACTGAACACATAGAACTGGGTATCATGACACATGCTTCTTGTCCTAGATATTGAAAGGCTGAGGCAGCCGGGCTCGGTGGCTCAGCCTGTAATCCCACGCCTTTGGGAGGCTGAGGTGAGTGGATTGCCTGAGCCCGTGGGTTCGAGATCCACCTGGGCAGTGAGACCTCATCTCTACAATAAATCAAAAAGTCAGCTGGGCGTGGTAGCGCATGCCTGTAATTCCGGCTACTTGGAAGGCTGAGGTGGAAGGATCGCCGGAGCCCAGCAGGTCAAGGCTGCGGTGGGCGGGAGCGGCCACTGCACTCCAGTCTGGGCGACAATGAGACTCCAACTCAAAAAAAAAAAGAAAAATGAAAGACTGAGGCAATAGAATCCCTTGAGTTTGAGCTCAGCCTGGGTAACATAGCAAGACCCTGTGTCTAAAAAAAAAAAGACAAATAATTTAACAGACATTTTGCCAAGGAGTATAAAAGAATGGCAAATAAGTACATAAAAAGAGGATCGCCATCATTAATCATTAGATTAAAAATGTCTAAGCTCACACCTATTAGAATGTCTAAACTTAGAAAGATTGAGAATATCTAGTGTTTATGAGGATGTGGAACACAAGTAACTTTCATACATTGCTGGTACAACTACTATGGAAGAATAGTTTGACAATTTTCTTTCTTTCTTTCTTTTTTGAGTTGGAGTCTCACTCCGTCGCCCAAGCTGGAGTGCAGTGGCACGCTCACAGCCATGCTAGCGTCGACCTACTGGGCTCAGGCAATCCTTTCACCTCAGCCTTCCAAGTAGCTGGGACTACAGGCATGTGCCACCACACCCAGCTAATTTTTGTGGGTTCAGGCAATCCTCTCACCTCGGCCTCCCAAAGTGCTGGGATTATAGGCGTGAGCCACCACACTCGGCCTTTTTCTTTCTTTTAACCACAGATACAGAAGGTTGAGTTAATCAACCATACTGTACAGTTTATAATACATTATCAGCATTGGTCAGTGTAAGGCCCTTCTTTTGTTGTTATTTGATTGCTTGTTTATTTCCTTTAATCTCTATAACCCTCATTTCTCTTCCTCATCCCAGTAATCATTTTGATGTGTCTAATGTACAACTTTTTGAAAATTCCTGCATATTGTATATTTTTAATTTGTGCTTAGTCAGCTTTATTAAGAGATAATTTGCATGCAATAAAATCCACTAATTGTAAGCATCCATTTCAGTGAGTTTGGCAAATTGTACACAACCTTGTAACCACCATGTAACTACCACCACAATCAAGAGACAGAAAATTCCTTGATGTGGGAACCAAAGTGAGGCCCCAACTTTACCTGTACAATGACCATTTGTATACCTAACCCTAAATTGTACTCCACATCTTAAAAATAAAAAATTTGTAAAAAGAAAATTCCTATTGTCCCCAAAATTTACCTTGTGCTCTTTGCAGACATCACTTCCAAAAGTCCCCTTTACACCTGCCCCACTTCCTGACCCCTGTTAACTAGTGATCTGCTTTTAACACTACAGTTTCACGCTTTCTTTTCTTTCTTTTTTTTTTTTTAAGTTGGAGTCTCACTCTGTCGCCCAGACTGGAGTGCAGTGGCCGCCCCCGGCCACCGCAGCCTCAACCTGCTGGGCTCCGGCGATCCTTCCGCCTCAGCCTTCCGAGTAGCTGGGACTACAGGCGCGCGCTACCATGCCCGGCTAATTTTTTTTTTTTATTTTATTGTAGCGATGAGGTCTCGCCAAATTGCCCAGGCGGGTCTCGAACCCGCAGGCTCAGGCAATCCACTCACCTTAGCCTCCAAAAGGCGCGGGATTAAATAAAATAAAAAATAAATAAAATACATAAATAAATAATTAGCTGGGCACAGTAGCGTGCACCTGTAGTTCTGGCTACTTGGAAGACTGAAGTGGAAGGATTGCTTGAGGCCAGAAGTTTGGGACCAACCTGGGCAACATAGTAAGACCTCATCTCTACAAAAAAAATAGAAATAAAAATAAATTAGCTAGGCATGGTGGTGTGTGCCTGTAGTCTTAGTTACTTGGAATATTGAGGTGGAAGGCTTGCCTGAGACCAGAAGGTCAAGGCTACCATGAACTGTGACCATTATGATCATGTGACTATACTCCAGCTTAAACAACAGTGAGTGAGACCCAGACTCAAAAAATTTTTTGAAAATTAAAAAAAAGATACCTGTACACACGTTTCTTGCAGCATTATTCACAATAGCAAAAACATGGAACCAACTGTGATGCCCATTGAAAGTAGACTGGATTTTTTTTAAATGTGGTACATAGACACAACGGAGTATTATGCAACCATAAAGAAGGAGAAAATTATGCACTTCACAGAAACCTGGATGAATTTAGAGTCTATAATACTCAGTGATCTATCACAAAAACAAAGAGCCAAGTACCCCTTGTTCTCACTCAGAAGTGGACCCTGAATGTTAAATCATAATACTGTAAGAAAGGGATTGGCAGTAGCAGGATACTGCCAGGAGGGCGGGTCACATAATATCAATAAGGTTACTAGATCTCAAACCAGGCGAAGTGGGGACCAAAGGGAGTCCCAGACTCTACCTATATGATGACTACTTGTATACCTCATCCTGAGTCATACCCCACACCTTTAAAATAAGTTTTTTTTGAAAAAGAAATTACTTAGGATGTTTATGTAGGAATTGTCTTTTTCTCTTTTTCTTTCTATGATACCAGGTATAGAGCCTAGATTCTTGTAGAAATTTTTTTTCAGAACTTAGACAATGGTGCCTAAGTTTTTCTTTCAGCCATTGATATGCAAATTCCCCCCCCTGATTCCTTTTGTTGGCTTAAGAACAATTGTGTACTATCAATCCCAATTTTACTTGGCATCAAAGGGAACCACTGTTTCACGGGCAACTAAAGTCTACAGATACTTTCCAGATCACACAGAAGGCAATGATGTCAACCTAATATTTTACTAGAACTGCTGTAGTAAACTATGTTATAGTTCTTTGCTCATTTTCTGGTAGAGGTAGTAAGGAATTGTGAAAGGGCCAGACTGTTGTATTCAGAGGGAATGGGAAGAAAACAACCTAGATCATCCAACACTACACATATATCAATGCCAGAATAAATAAATCAGGGACACCTTCTCTATGCAGTAGATTAGCTCAACTATAGGTTCATTCATAAGAAACAGCTGAGATTCTACCATTTTTGACCTGCAAAATAAATGGCCATTTCTTTCTTTCTTTTTTTTTTTTTTGAGTTGGACTCTCACTCTGTCACCCAGGTTGGAGTGCAGTGGCATGCTCACAGTCACTGCAGCCTCGACCTGCTGGGCTCAGGCGATTCTTCCACCTCAGCCTTCCAAGTAGCTGGAACTACAGACATGTGCCACCATGTGCAGCCAATTTTTCTTTTCTTCATTTATTGTAGAGATGAGGTGTCACCAAGTTGCCCAGGCTGGTCTCGAACCCGTGGGCTCAGGCAATCCTCTCATTTCGGCCGCCCAAAGTGCTGGGATTATAGGTGTGAGCCATCGCACCCAGCCCATTTCTTATTGTTCAAGCTAATACATCAGGCAAAAGAAGACACACATCAGAAATACAGAGGAATGGGGATAGATCAAACCTGCAAAAGTCCTGCACTCCTCCTTCTAGGGTTCATTTATACAATCAATATTATCAAGCTCCTACTATGCACCATAGTTTAGTCAATGACTTTGTAGACTCAAAGAATGCGGTATCAGGCACAGTAACTCCTGCCTATAATCTCAGCTACTTGGGAGACTGAAGTGGGAGGTTCACTTGAGGTCAGGAATTCAAGACCAGACTGAGTAACATGGTGAGACCCTGTCTCTTTTAAAAAAAAAAAAGAAGCCGGGCTCGATGGCTCAACCTGTAATCCCATGCTTTGGGAGGCCGAGGTGAGTGGATTGCCTGAGCCCGCGGGTTCGAGACCCGCCTGGGCAGTGAGACCTCATCTCTACAATAAATCAAAAAATTAGCCAGGCGCGGTAGTGCGCGCCTGTAGTTCCAGCTACTCAGAAGGCTGAGGCGGAAGGATCGCCGGAGCCCAGCAGGTCGAGGCTGCGGTGGCCAGGAGCGGCCACTGCACTCCAGTCTGGGCGACAGAGTGAGACTCCAACTCAAAAAAAAAAGAAAACAAGAAAGAAAAAGACAGCATTATGGCTTAGCTGTGTAGTGACATAGGGACCAGAAAAGCAGCTGGGTGAGGCCCGCCACAGTGGCTCATGTCTGTAACCCTGGCTCTTTGGGAGGCCGAGGCAAGAGCCCAGCCTGGGCGACACGGCAAGACCTCATCTCTACAATAAATTAAAAAATTGGCCATTGCTTTGTTAAACTTTGGTGTGTCCACATGGCTCTTTCAGCTATGGCCGTCATGTTTCCTAGCTTTGCCTCCTCCCCTACCTTGGGGAAGTGAATCTCCTCTCTCTATCTAATTTACTTTTTTTTTTTGAGTATGAGTCTCACTCTGCTGCCCAGGCTGTAGTGCAATGGCACACTCATGGCCACTGCAGTCTTGACCTACTGGGCTCAGGAGATCCTTCCACCTCAGCCTTCCAAGTAGCTGAAACTACAGGTACACACCACCATGCCTGGCTAATTTTTTGATTTATCGTAGAGATGAGGTCTCGTCAAGTTCCCCAGGCTGGTCTCTAACCTGTGGGTTTAGGCAATCCTTTCACCTCAGCCTCCCAAAGTGCTGGGATTATAGGTGTGAGCCACTGTGCCTGGCTGTCTAATTTACTTTCTAAATAAACTATATTTTCCATAAATAAATAAATGAGGCATCGCGGCATGTGCCTGTAGTCCCAGCTGAAGGATCACCTGAACCCAGCAGGTGGAGGCTGCAGTAGCTGTGAGTATGCCACTGCACTCCAGCCTGGGCAACAGAGAGAGATTCTGATTTTTTTTTTTAAAGGAAAGAAAAGAAAAGTGGTGGCTGATGCCTATAATCCCAGGGCTTTGGGAGACTGAGGCGGGAGGATCATCTGAGCCCAGGAGGTCGAGGCTGTGGTGAACCATGATCATGCCACTGTACTTTAGCCTGGGCAAGAGAGTGAAATGCTGACTCAAAAAAAATAAATAGATAAATGAAAATAAAAGTGGTCCCTCCTACCCATGGTTTTTTTGAATTGCTTTCATTAAATCATGAAATCCCAGTGTTAGAAAGGGACTTAAAGTCCATTTAGTCTCAGGTAGTAAATACAGAACAAGAGACAATATTTCAAGATATACAGTTCTGCAATAAATAAGTTAATAAAGTTACAATTGATCACTGACCCTCCCCAGAGCAATAAAACCAAGAGGTAATCTTTCTCTCAGAGGCGTAATAATTGAGTTAATGGGTACAGAACTAGACTTATTATTTGTAGAAGCTACAAAAATCCAGTAAAAGTAATTGTTTTACATTTGTTAGAGACTTAGAGTCTATAAAGCTCTTTTCAGCAGTAATAATTAAGTTTTACATCTGTAGGGAAACTCACTGGTACAAAACTCTTTCACTCACAAGATTTCATTTGGTCTTTTCCCAAATTCTATGAAGTAGGTAAGATATCGTATCTCCATCTAAAAAAGTATTTCCTTTTAACATAGTATCTGTCTTAGAGAAAAGTTGCAATAGTATACAGAATTTTCATGTATTCTACACCCAGATTCCCCAAATGCTAACATTTTACCACATTTACTTTCTTCTTTTTTTTTTTGAGTTGGAGTCTCACTCTGTCGCCCAGACTGGAGTGCAGTGGCCACTCCCGGCCACCGCAGCCTCGACCTGCTGGGCTCCGGCAATCCTTCCGCCTCAGCCTTCCAAGTAGCTGGAACTACAGGTGCAGGCTACCACACCCGGCTAATTTTTTGATTTATTGTAGAGATGAGGTCTCGCCAAGTTGTCTCGAACCCGCGGACTCAGGCAATCCACTCACCTCAGCCTCCCAAGGTGCGGGATTACAGGCTGAGCCACTGAGCCCAGCTCACATTTACTTTCTTACTCTCTCTCTCATTTAAATGTCTTTTTCTGAACTGTTTGAAAGTTGTAGCCTTATGGAAGGCTGAGGTGGAAGGATCGCCAGAGTCTAGCAGGTCGACTCTGGGGTGGCCGTGAGAGTGCCACTGCACTTTAGCCTGGGCGATGGAGTGAGACACGACTTAAAAAAAAAAGAAAGAAAGTTGTAGACTTAAATATGCCAATGTGTCATTTCTAATAACAAGTATATTCTTTTTTTTTTTTTTTTTTTTTTTGAGTTGGAGTCTCACTCTGTTGCCCAGACTGGAGTGCAGTGGCCTCTCCCGGCCACCGCAGCCTCGACCTGG
>NW_007251154.1:501929-509424 GCF_000164805.1 Carlito syrichta | reverse complement strand
CGCCTCAGCCTTCCAAGTAGCCGGAATTACAGGCATGCGCTACCATGCCCGATTGATTTTGTGATTTATTGTAGAGATGAGGTCTTGCTGCCCAGGCAACAAGTATATTCTTTTAGATAACCACCACATAATTTTTAAGATCAGAAAATTAACATTTGCATGATACTATCATCTAATTTACATGCATTATTCCAATTTTGACACTTGTTCCAGTACTATCCCTTATAGAAAAAGAAAATTCCATACCTGGGTTGCATTCAGTTGTCATGTCTCCGTAGTCTTCAATCTAAAACAATTCCTCAGGTTTTTCTTCTCTCTCAAGGCATTGGCATTTTCTACGAACATAGACCAGTTATTGTGGAGACTATCCCTCATTTGAAGCTTTTCTGGTGTTTTATTTCCATCTTTTAAGTGAGGAAAATAAGACTTAAGTTTGAAAGATGGGCAATAGGCCAGGCGCGGTGGCTCAAGCTTGTATTCTCAGCACTTTGGGAGGTCAAGGTGAGAGGACTGCCTGAGGCCAGGGGTCCGAGACCCGCCTGGGCATCATGGTGAGACCTCGTCTCTATAATAAATCAAAAAATGAGTCGGGTGTGGTGGCGCATGCTTGTAGTTCCAGTTACTTGGACGGATGAGGTGGAAGGATCGCCAGAGCCCAGCAGGTTGACGCTGGGGTGTTCATGAGTGTGCCACTGTACTCCAGCCTGGGCGATGGAGTGAGACTCCAACTCAAAAAAAAAAAAAAAAAGAAAGATGGGCAATAAATGGCAAGTGTAAGCAAATTAGGGTCTTTTGACTTCAATATAATAATAGACCTATATGTCCATACTAATTACTTAACTCATCAGTATAAATAACTCCCTTTTACATATATTATTATTATTATTATTATTATTTTTGAGTAGGAGTCTCATTCTGTCACGCAGGCTGGAGTACAGTGACATGCTGTTCATGACCACCGCAGCCTCGACCTGCTGGGCTCAGGCGATACTGTCCTACAATCAATCACAAAAAACCAAATCATGATCAAATTCTCCCCCACTGGCTCTCCCTTTTTAGTTGCCCGGGTTGGTCTCGAACCCCCAGGCTCAGTCAGTTCTCTCGCCTCAGCCTCCCAAAGTGCTGGGATGACAGCCCAGTCTTGAGTGTTCAGAGGCATCCTTTATTTACTTAACAGATGAGACCTTCTCCTCTAGGACTTGCGATCCAGCACGCTCTCAAGAAACTCAACCAAGTTTAGAAATGAATGAGGGTGTGTCGCTGCCTCCAGCTCTAGATGTCGCTGGTCTCTTTCTTGCCCCCATTAAGGCAATAACCCAACTTCAGCCTTCAATCTCAGCCTTCCTCCCTGCTGTCCTCGCATGCAGTGGCCTTCTTTTCTTTTCTTTTCGAGTTGGAGTCTCGGAGTCTCTCTCTGTCGCCCAGACTGGAGTGCAGTGGCATGTTCCCGGCCACTGCAGCCTCGACCTGCTGGGCTCCGGCGATCCTTCCACCCCAGCCTTCTAAGTAGCTGGAACTACAGGCGTGTGCTACCACGCCCAGCTAAATTTTTGATTTATTGTAGAGAAGGGGTCTCACCAAGTTGCCCAGGTTGGTCTTGAACCCATGGGCTCAGGCAATCCTCTCACCTCGGCCTCCCAAAGTGCTGGGATTAGAGGCATGAGCCACCTCACCGGCCCATTTTATATATATTATAACATTTATCAACAAAGATGTCCGACCATAGGCACGTTGGCTATTTGCCAGGTTCTGTAGAGGAAACTCTAAGAGAGCAGGCCCACAGGTTCCTGCCCCAATTTCAGCTAGGATAAAACCACTGTGTTTTCTCTATTGAGGATATGTCTACTATTTCATTTAATAAAAAGGATTCTGTTCCTAAGAATCTGAAAAACTTTAGATGAGATGATCTTTAAACTTACTTCAAGCAGTGCTGAATGGAAGAATAGATAAGAGAAATAGAGGCAGAGATTTATACCTTATTAAGCATGAAAAAGGAAAAAAAAAACCTCCAGAAAAAGTACTTCTAAAAAATTAATAAGACCAGGGATGCAGCTCCTTTGGGTCCCCTCCCACTGTGGGAGCTTTTCTGTCCTCTCAATAAATCCTGCTTTCAAGAAAAAAAAATTAATGGGACTGGGTACAGTGGCTCATGCTTGTAATCCCAGCACTTTGGGAGACGGAGGTGAGAGGACTGCCTGAGCCCAGAGGTTCGAGACCAGCCTGGGCAAATTGACAAGACCTCGTCTCTACATTAAAAAAAAAAAAAAATGCCAAGCCGGGCTCGGTGGCTCAGCCTGTAATCTCGCGCCTTTGGGAGGCTGAGGTGAGTGGATTGCCTGAGCCCGTGGGTTCGACTGACCCGCCTGGGCAATGAGATCTCATTTGTACAATAAATAAAAAAATCAGCTGGGTGTGGTAGCGTGTGCCTGTAAGTCTGGCTACTCAGAAGGCTGGGGCAGAAGGATCGCTGGAGCCCAGCAGGTCGAGGCTGCGGTGGCCGGGAGCGGCCACTGCACTCCAGTCTGGGCGACATAGTGAGACTCCAACTCAATAAATAAATAAATAAATAAATGCTGGATGCAGTGGCTCACGCTTGTGATTCCAGCACTTTGGGAGGCAGAGGCAAGAGGACTGCCTGAGTCCAAGAGTTCTAGACCAGCCTGGGCAACTTGGCAAGTCCAGCAGATCAAGGCTGCAGTGACCATGAGTGTGCCACTACAGTCCTGCCTGGGCAACAGAGTGAGACTCTGATTCAAAAAAAAAATTAAAAAAGCTGGGCACGGTGGTACGTGCCTGTAGTTCCAGTTATTTGGAAGGCTGAAGTGGAAGGATAGCCTGAGCCCAGCAGGTCAAAGCTTTGTTAGCCATAAGTGTGCCACTGCACTCCAGCCTGGGTGACAGAGTGAGATTCCAATTCAAAAAGCAAAAAAAACCCCAAAACTTATTAGGTCCAGGCACAGTGGTTCACACCTGTAATCCCAGCACTTTGGGAGGTCGGGAATTGAGGATTGCTTGAGCCCAAAACAGCGAGACCTCATCTCTACAAATGAATTTAAAAATTAGCTGGGCATGGTGGCATGCACCTGTGGTCCCAGCTTAGGAGGCTGAGGTGGAAGGATTGCCTAAATCCAGGAGGTCAAGACTGTGATAAGCCAGAATCTGCCACCACATTCCAGCCTGGGTGACAGACTGAGAATTTGACTCAAAATAATAATAATAGGCTGGGCTTGGTGGCTCAGCCTGTAATCCCAGCACGTTGGGAGGCTGAGGCGAGTGGATTGTCTGAGCCCACGAGTTCAAGACCCACCTGGGCAACTTGGCGAGATCTCATCTCATCTCTACAATAAATCAAAAATTA
The DNA here is from genome assembly GCF_000164805.1 of Carlito syrichta. Classification (NCBI taxonomy): domain Eukaryota; kingdom Metazoa; phylum Chordata; class Mammalia; order Primates; family Tarsiidae; genus Carlito; species Carlito syrichta. The sequence goes on along the minus strand of NW_007251154.1, from coordinate 506,066 downwards.
GCCAGGCGTGGTAGCGTGTGCCTGTAATTCCAGCTACCTGGAAGGCTGAGGCGGAAGGATTGCCAGAGCCCAGCAGGTTGAGGCTGCGGTGGCCGGCAGTGTGCCACTGCACTCCAGTCTGGGTGACAGAGTGAGACTTCAACTCAAATAATAATAATAATAATAATAATAATAATAAACTGCAGAATAATTTTCTTAGGTATTATGTTAGGTCTAGTAACTATCATTCTACAGTCTGATATCAGTCCAGACCCATAGACAGGAAATTCCAGTTCACCTGCTGGCTGTTCCCCCCAGTGACTTTTCCTGCTGCCTCCTTAGAAGTAATAGCTGGACAACCCCTTCAGGTCCCCTGTCACTGTGGGAGATTTTCTGTCCTCTCAATAAATCCTGCCTTCTAAATAAAATAAAATTAAAAAAAGAAAAATAAGTAACATCTTCATTTGTCTAAATTTTATTATCTGGATTTCTCATCATTTACTACTTTAAGTTTGTATTGTAGTTCTCTCTCATATATGCCTTATTTCTCTGCTATATTGTAAGTTCCTTAAGGTAAGTCCTGTGTTTCATTCGTGGTATTTTCTGAAGTTCCCAGCAGTGTTTTGCACATAGTATATGCTCAATAAATACTTGTTGAAGAAACAAAATCCAACCAGTACCCATGTTATTTGGGAAAATAAAACAAAAACATTGCCACATGAAAGAGGCATTCAACTTGTTATATGTGGTCCCAAAAGACAGATCAAGAAGTACAAAATTTTGATCCAGAAGCACTTTCTTTCCATTACAGTTGTCCAAAAATAGATTTGCTGAGTTGTAAGGTGTGACTTCCTGTCTTGGGGGATTTCTACCAGAAGAAATAGGATAGAGCTGGGCTCGGTGGCTCAACCTGTAATCCCGCGCCTTTGGGAGGCTGAGGTGAGGGGACTGCCTGAGCCTGTGGGTTCGAGACCCGCCTGGGCAACTTGGCGAGACCTCATCTCTACAATAAATCAAAAATTAGCCAGGTGTGGTAGTGCACGCCTATAGTTCCAGCTACTTGGAAGGCTGAGGCGGAAGGATCGCCGGAGCCCGGCAGGTCGAGGCTGCGGTGGCCGGGAGCGGCTGCTGCACTCCAGTCTGGGTGACGGAGTGAGACTCCAACTCAAAAAAAAAAAAAAGAAATAGGATGATTACTAGAGATGCATGGAATATTACCTTATTCAGCTCTGAAAGTCTCTTACCGGCAAAAGCACTGACTCTGAAGCCAGACCATCTGAGTTCAAAATCCTGAGAAGATAATAGCTATGTGGTTTTTGGCAAACTACCAAATCTGTCTGCGCTGCAGTTTCCATATAGCAAAATGGGAATAATTTCTTTGGTTCTAAGACAGGGTTTTTTTGTTTGTTTGTTTTGAGTAGAAGTCTCACTCTGTCGCCCAGGCTGGAGTGCAGTGACACGCTCACAGCCACCACAGCCTCGATCTGCTAGGCTCAGGCGATCCTTCTGCCCTTCCACTTCAGTCTTCCAATGAGCTGGAACCACAGGATGCACTACCATGCCTGGCCATTTTTAAATTTTTGATTTTATTGTAGAGGCTTGGTCCTGCCAAGTTGCCCGGGCTGGTCTTGAACCTCTGGTCTCAGGCAATCCTCTTGCCTCCACCTCCCAAAGTGCTGGGATTACAGGAGTGAGACACCATGCCTGGCAACAGGATTATTTTAACACTTCAATATTTCTGAAATCAGGATGCTTCTTACAATTATTGTCAGCCAGGTGGCAGTTGTGACATGATTGTCAGTTCATACTGTTGATACTTGAAATGAGTTCTATGCTATTTAAAAATGTCTTTCAGAAGAATAACGTATAAATTGACATTGAAACTAAAAGTTTTTCTATATTGAAAAATATATGGAAATAGAGCAGTAGGGGGTAAATTTCAGACTAGTGAACAAGAGTTTACTGGAGACTGGAATTTTTTTTCTTTTCTTGATGGTAAATAAAATTATGGTAAGTCTTAAAATTGATAGCATCAGGCCAGGTGTGGTGGCTCATACCTGTAATCCCATCACTTTAGGAGGCAGAGGCAAGAGGAATGACTGAGCCCAGAGATTTGAGACCAGCCTGGGCAACTTGGCGAGATCTTGTCTCTACAATAACGCGTGCTATCACGCCCGGCTAATTTTTTTTTTTTTTTTGAGTTGGAGTCTCACTCTGTCGCCCAGACTGGAGTGCAGTGGCCGCTGCCGGCCACCACAGCCTTGACCTGCTGGGCTCCAGCGATCCTTCCACCTCAGCCTTCCAAGTAGCCGGAATTACAGGCATGCGCTACCACGCCCAGCTGATTTTTTGATTTACTGTAGAGATGAGGTCTCACTGCCCAGGCGGGTCTCGAACTTGTGGGCTCAGCTGGCTAATTTTTAAAATTTATTGTAGAGACCTAATTTTTAAAAATTTATTGTAGAGGCCAGGCATGGTGGCTCAAGCCTGTAATCCCAGCACTTTGGGAGGTCAAGGTGAGGGGATTGCCTGAGCCCATGGGTTCCAGAACCGCCTGGGCAATTTGGCGAGACCTCCTCTCTACAATAAATAAAAAAATTAGCTGGGCGTGGTGGTGCGCACCTGTAGTTCTGGTTACTTGGAAGGCTGAGGTGGAAGGATCACCTGAGCCCAGCAGGTCGAGGCTGCAGTGGCCGTGATCATGCTACTTCACTCCAGCCTGGGTGACAGAATGAGACTCCGACTCAAAAAAAAAAATTGACAGCATCTTGGAGTCCATGAATATGGTATCTCATAGTCACCTCATGAGATTATTATAAATATTATAAGGATTAAATTAATTAATATATATGTAACTGTTTTAGAACATGGCCTGAGAAAAACGTACCAATACTTACCATTGTTAAATTTTTATAAAATGAGTCACCATTAATTTCAACAGTTGTACTCTAATCTAGCTTCTAATAGGTTGTCATGAATAGTAAGGTTATGGAGATTCTAAAAATACAACTAGAGGTTACTCTAAGGTGAAAATATGACCTTGAAAATTAAGAACCTATGTGGTTAAAGCAGAGGAAAGCTTATGAGGATACAGTAGGGTGTCTTTAACCAGACTCTTTAAACTCTTCTCAGTGAAACTGAATACAAATAAAAAGATTCTGAGGATACAAATACCAAGGTCTGGTGGCAGCGCTGGTCTTACTCTCTACCTTTCTCTAACTCTCAACAGTTTCTGACCCATACTTCCGCCCTGACACTTCACTTCCCGGCAGGAGTTCTACACTTCAAAAATAAAGCACTTGTGAAACACTCACTTTATTCTAAACATTGATTCTGCAGGAACAGAAGAGAGCCAGCGCTTCACCAAACTCCTTGCCTGCCACTGTCTCAAATCCGGTGAAACTAACTTTACCCAGGAAGTAGATTAGTTGGGAAAAGATGCTTTGCATTGAAATAGGGTAGTTCTGATTTTAGCTGGCTCTATCTCAAACCCACTGGTTAGATCGTCTGCCCGGGGTGGGCTCTGTGGAATGATAATTATGGAAAGAATGCAATGTGGTGATTTCACTTGACAACCGTTACTTGGCATACTCAAAGCTTTTTATTTCCTTGTTAAGAAACAGGCGGTGGAATAGTAGAAATTATAGGCTAATTGACTGTACTGCTTTGGCTGAGACCCATGCCTAGGTATTAAATGTCAGCTACTGCTTTTCAAAAAACAACAGTTAATCAATCATCTATTAAGACCTTACTAGTCCAGGCTGGAGATGGTGGCTGGTGTCTGTAGTCCCAGTTACTGTGGAGGCTGAGGAGGAAGTATCATTTGAGCCCAGGAGTTTGAGTCCAGCTTGGGCAACATATCGAGACCCCCATCTCTAAAAACAAAACAAAACAAAACTTTACTAGTCTTTTTTTTTGGAGTGAATCTCACTCTGTCGCCCAGACTGAAGTGCAGTGGCCGCTCCTGGTCACCGCAGCCTCGACCTGCTGGGCTCCGGCGATCCTTCTAGCCACAGAGCCTGGCTACTAGTCTTAATTAAGAAAGAAGAACAAACCGGGCTCGGTGGCTCAGCCTGTAATCCCGTGCCTTTGGGAGGCTGAGGTGAGTGAATTGCCTGAGTCCGCGGGTTCGAGACCCGCCTGGGCAGCGAGACCTCA
>NW_007251154.1:491344-501909 GCF_000164805.1 Carlito syrichta | reverse complement strand
GCGAGACCTCATCTCTACAATAAATCAAAAAATCAGCTGGGCGTGGTAGCGCATGCCTGTAATTCCGGCTACTGGGAAGGCTGACGTGGAAGGATCGCCGGAGCCCAGCAGGTCGAGGCTGCGGTGGCTGGGAGCGGCCACTGCACTCCAGTCAGGGCGACAGAGTGAGACTCCAACTTAAAAAAAAAAAAAAAAAAAGAAGAAGAACAGGGCTACCTCTTTCAAGTCCCCTCCTGCTGCGGGAACTTTCTGTCTTCTTAATAAACTCCTACTTTCTCACCAAAAAAAAAGAAGAACAAAGCTGGAAGCATCATACTTCCTGATTTCAAAATCTACTACAAAGCTACAGAAATTAAGACTGTATGGTACTGGCATAAAAACAGATATAGACCAGTGGAGCAAAATATAGAATCGATTAATATACAGTCAACTGATCTTTTTTATTTGTTGTTTGAGTTGGAAACTCACTCTGTCGCCCAGGCTGGAATGTAGTGGCACACTCATGGCCACCGTAGCCTCAACCTCCTGGGCTCAGGCGATCCTTCTGCCTCAGCCTTACAAGTTGCTGGAACTACAGGCACACACCACTAAGCCTGGCTAATTTTTTGATTTACTGTAAAGACCTCGCAAGTTGCCCAGGCTGGTCTCAAACCCCTGAGCTCAAGCAATCCTCTCGACTCAGCCTCCCAAAGTGCTGGGATTACAAGCTTGAGCCACCACACCTGGTGATCTTTGACAAGGCTGTCAAGAATGCACAATGAGTAAAGGACAGTCTCTTCAATAAATGGTGTTGGAAAAACTAGATAATCACAAACAAGAAAATGAAATTGTACTCTAGTCTTGTGCTATAATAAAAAAATCAACTCAAAGTGGATTAAAGCCTTAAATGCAAAACTTGCATCTATAAAAAACTCATAGAAGAAAACATAGTGGAAAAGCTTCATGACATTGGTCTTGGCAATGATTTTTTAGATATGGTACCAAGAACACAAACAATAAAAGCAAAAATAGACAAGTGGAACCACATCAAACTAAAAAACTTCTTCACAACCAAGGAAACAGTCAATAGAATTAAAAGGCAACCTACAGAATGGAGAAAATATTTCCAATTTATTATATCTGATAGGAGGCTAATATCTAAATAATATATGGAACCCCTACAGTTTAATAGCAAAAAAACCTAAATCCACTCCCCTTTTTTTTAGTTGGAATCTCACTCTGTTGTTCAGGCTGGAGTACAGTGGTATGCTCATGACCACCTCAGCCTCAATTTGCTGGGCTCAGGCGATCCTTCTACCTCAGCCTTCCAAGTAGCTGGAACCACAGGCACGCGCCACTATGCCCAGCTAATTTTTTTGATTTATTGTAGAGACGCGATCTTGCCAAGTTGCCCAGGATGGTTTCGAACCTGTGGGCTCAGGCAATCCTCTCTCCTCCACCTCCCAATGTGCTGGAATTACAGGCATGAGCCACTGTGCCCAGAAAAGTCCTATTTTTAAAAGGGCAGGTCTCAGCCGGGCTCGGTGGCTCAGCCCGTAATCCCGCGCCTTTGGGAGGCTGAGGTGAGTGAATTGCCTGAGCCCGTGGGTTCGAGACCCGCCTGGGCAACTTGGCAAGACCTCATCTCCACAATAATTCAAAAATTAGCCGGGCGTGGTAGTGCGCGCCTGTAGTTCCAGCTGTTTGGAAGGCTGAGGTGGAAGGATCGCCGGAGTCCAGCAGGTCGAGGCTGCAGTGGCCGGGAGCAGCCGCTACACTCCAGTCTGGGCGACTGAGCGAGACTCCAACTCAAAAAAAAAAAAAAATTAAAAAAAATAAATAAATAAAAATAAATAAATAAATAAAAGGACACGTCTCCAAATAAGATGTCTAAATAGCCAACAAGCACACACATTTATTTATTTATTTATTTATTTTAAATAGGGTCTTGCCTTTGTCACCCAGGCTGGAGTGCAATGGCATGATCATAGCTCACTCAGCCTCAAACTCTTGGGCTCTAGCCATCTCCCACCCCACCCTCCCAAAGCGCTGGGATTACAGATGTGAGCCACCATGGCTGACCATAAAGATGACTAATATCATTAACTCTCAGGGAAGTGCAAATCAAAACCACAGCGAGCTATCACCTCACACTTGTTAGGGTGGTTGTTATAAACAACAACAACAAAATAAAACAAGTGTTGACAAGGATGTGGACAAACGGGAACCCTTGTGTGCTATTGGTGGGAAGGTAAAATGTAAGAAAATCAGTATGGCAGTTCCTCAAAAAACTAAAACATAGAATTACTATATGATACGGCAATTTCACTTCTGGTATACAGCCAAAAAAATTGACATTAGGATCTGGAAGAAGCATCTGCTCTCCTGTGTTCATTGTAGCACTATTAACAATAACCAAGATCTGGAAACAACCAAAATGCCCACTGATGGATGAGTGGGATAGAGAAAATGTGATATATAAATACAATGGGATATTACTCTGCTTTAAAAAAGAAAGCGTGGGGGAGATTGTTAAGAAAATATAAGCCAGGCTCGGTGGCTCAGCCTGTCATCCCGCGCCTTTGGTAGGCTGAGGTGAGTGGATTGCCTGAGCCCGTGGGTTCGAGACCTGCCTGGGCAGCAAGACCTCATCTCCACAATAAATCAAAAAATCATCTGGGTGTGGTAGTGCATGCCTGTCATTCCAGCTACTCGGAAGGTGGAGGCGGAAGGATCGCCGGAGCCCAGCAGGTCGAGGCTGCGGTGGCCGGGAGCGGCCACTGCACTCCAGTCTGGGCGACAGAGTGAGACTCCAACTCAAAAATCAATAAATTAAATAAATAAATTAAATAAATAAATAAGTAAATAAAAATAAATAAATAAATGGTAGAAAGAAATCTTGTTATATGCTATAATATGAAATGAACCTGGTGGACATTATGCTAAGTGAAATAAGCCAATAGCCCAAGGACAAATACTCATGATTCCACTTATATGAGGAGTCTAAAACAGTCAAACTCAGCTGGGCATGGCTGCTTATGCCTGTAATCCCAGCACTTTGGGAGGCTGAGGAGAGAGGACTGACGGAGGCCAGAGGTTAGAGACCAGCCTGGGCAACTTATTGAGACCTTGTTTTTGCAAAAAGTAAAAAAAAAAAAAAAAAAAAAAAAAGCCAGGCATGCGGTGTATGCTGGTAGTTCCAGCTACTCAGGAGGCTGAGGCAGGAGGATAACCTGAGCTCAGGTGATCCAGGCTGTGATGAGTCGTGGTCTTGCCACTGCACGCTAGCCTGGTTGGCAGAGTGACACCCCAACTCAAGAAAAATAAGCAAATACATAATAATAAAGTAGTCAAACTCATAGAAACAGAGTAGAACAGCGATTGCCAGAGGCTGGAGGAAAGGGAAAACAGGGAGGGACTGTTCAAAGGGTATATAGTTTCAGGGATGCAAGATGAATACATTCTCAAGATCTGCTGTACAACCATGTGCCTACAGTTAATGACACCGTGTTGTGCACCGAAAAATTTGTCAAGAGGGTAGATCTCATGTTAAATGTTCTTAACACTGCAAAACAATTTTTTCCCCCACAAATCTTATACCAAGAATCAAAGTCATCTCTTCGTAACACCAGTAGGGACGAGTAATGGTGGAGGGATAGCGGCAGGAGAGGAAGAAATGGAGGGGATGAGGAGATAGTCTACATCCTCTTATGCTCCAGGTACCAATGGGCTGCACAACAGAGGATCAAGAAGCTTTGAAAATAACGTAGATTGCGACCCTGTCTCCTAGACACTGCACCTTTCTGGCTTGAAAAGCATAAAGATTCATTCCTCCTTGCACTGGGGTGTCATTTCAGGTAGAAAATACCGATTTTCAATACGGCTGGTTTCAATATGGCTGCTCCAAGGCAGATTCACAAACAGCTAGCAGTACTGAAGGAGGGAAGAGTTTGTACAACTCATAGGAGTGTGCTCTAAGGTTAGGGAGTGATGCATCTGTTATGAGCTCTGACACAATCTGGTCCACCTCTACCTCAAAGGATTATGCTCAGGGTAAAGTAGAATTTCAAAAGCCTGGAGCATCTCGGAAGTTGTTTAATAAATACCAGGTGCTTCCATAAGGCTTGTTCTATTCTTGTGAGACAACTTGAGATGGCATTGGTATGATGGTATTGTAGGCATATACCAGGAGAAACAAGGGATACTTCAGCTGTCATTCAAACAATATTTTTTCTTCACAATTAAAAAATTAATATATAATAGTTGTACATTTTTTGGTACACGTGATATTTAGGGACTCACGTGATACCTGTGTACAATGTGTAATGATCAAATCAGGAGAACGGAAATATCCACCATGCCAAACGTTTATCTTTTCTGTGTCCTGGGAGCACTACAATTCTTCTCTTCTAGCTATTTTGAAATATATAATAAATTATTGTTAACTGTAATTTCCCTACTGTATCATTAAACACCCTAACTTACTCTTTCTACTTAAGGGTATTTTTGGAATCCAGAGGTATCCCAGCCTCTGGTAACCACCATTCTACTCTCTACCTCCTTGAATTCCACTCACTAAGCTTCTGCAGGCGAGAATATGCAATATTTGTCTTTCTGTGCCTGACAGGTCTCAGTTAACATAGTGATCTCCGGTTCCATCCATGTTACTACAAATGACAGAATTTTATTTTTTATGGCTGAGTAATATTTCATTATGTATATATACCATCTTTGTTTCATCCATTCATCCACTGATGGACACTTGGGTCAATTCCATATCTTGGTTATTGTGAATAGGGCTGTGATAAACATGGGCAAGCAGCTATCTCTTCGGTGTATCCAGCAGTGGGACCGCTGGATCATATGGTTTTTCTGTTTGTAGTTTTGAATCTTTTATTTCTTTGTTTGTTTATTTATTTATTTATTTTTGAGTTGGAGTTTCACTGTGTCACCCAGACTGGAGTGCAGTGGCATTGCTCACGGCCCACCTGCTGGGCTCCGGGTGATCCTCCTACCTCAGCCTTCCAAGTAGCTGAACTACAGGCACGTGCCACCACGCCTAGCTAATTTTTGATTTATTGTAGAGATGAGTCCTCGCCAAATTGCCCAGGCTGGTCTCAAATCCATGGGCTCAGGCAATCCTCTCACTTTGACCTCCTAAAGTGCTAGGATTATAGGCGTGAGCAACCCTGGCTACTTTTCTGATTTATTTTATTTTATTTTTTTTTGAGTTGGAGTCTCACTCTGTCACCCAGACTGGAGTGCAGTGGCCGCTCCCGGCCACCGCAGCCTCGCCCGCTGGGCTCCGGCGATCCTTCCGCCTCAGCCTTCCATGTAGCCGGAATTACAGGCATGCGCTACCACGCCCGGCTGATTTTTTGATTTATTGTAGAGATGAGGTCTCGCTGCCTAGGCGGGTCTCGAACCCGTGGGCTCAGGCAATCCACTCACCTCAGCCTCCCAAAGTGTTGGGATTACAGGCTGAGCCACCAAGCCTGGCTCCAAGAGCTTTTTGATGGAGTCTTTATCCTAAATATAGGATCATGTCTTTTTCCTAAATATAGGATCATGTCATTTGCATTCTAGGATAATTTGACATTTTCCTTTTCCATTTGGATGTCTTTTTAAAAATTTCTCTTGCCTAATTTCTCTGGATGGGACTTCTACAACTAAACTGTATAAGAATGGTGAAAGTGGGCATCCTTGACCTGTTCCAGACTTCAGTGGAAATGCTCTCAATTCTTCTCCATTCAGTTCAGTATATTATCTGTGAGTTTTTAATATATAGCCTTTATTATATTGAGGTATGTTCCCTCTATGCCCCAGTTTGTTGAGAGTTTTCATTTTGAAGAGACGTTAAATTTTATGGAATGCTTTCCCAGTATCTATCAAAATGAAACAATCTGATGCTAGAACTAGAAAAGAAACAACAAATCAAACTCAAGATTAGTAGAAGAAAATAAATAATAAAGATCAGAGCAGAAATAAATGAAATGGAGACAAAAAAAGTTTAATGAAACAAAAAGTTGTTTTTTTAAAAGAGATAAGCAAAATCAATAAGCCTTTAGCTAGACTATGAAAAAAAGAGAGAATTTCAAATAATAAAATCAGAGACAAAAAGGAAAACATTACAACTGAAACCACAGAAATACAAATGATCATTAGAGACCACCATGAACAACTATATGCCAACAAATTGGAAAGCCCAGAAAAAAAGCATAAATTCCTAGACACATACAAACTACCAAGATTGAATCATGAAGAAATAGAAAACATGAATAGACCAATAACAAGTAACAAGATTGAAACAGTAATGAAAAGTCTCCCATCAAAGAAAATCCAGGACCTGATGGATTCATGTCTGAATTCTACCAAACATTAAAAGAACTAGTGTTAATTCTACTCAAATTTTCAAAAAATTGAAGAGGTGGGAAGACTTCCAAACTCATTTTGCAAGGCCAGCATACCCTGACACCAAAACTAGACAACAATGCAACAAAAAAAGAAAACTACAGGCAGATACCACTGATGAACACAGATGTAAAAATCTTCAACAAAATATAAACAAACTGAATTCAACAACATGTTAAAAAGATCATTTACCATGATCAAGTGGGAATCATCCCAGGAATGCAAGGACGGTTCAACAGCAGCAAATCAATCAACATGACACTGACACTTTTGGAGAATGCTGTGTACCCCACCCCTTCTCCTAATACATTTTTTGTCTTTCAATGGACTGTTTCTCATTTGTATTTGTCTGATATGTCCTCATGATTAGATTGAGATTATGCATTCTCTGTTGGAACACCACACAGGTGGCAATGCTCTCAGAGTGTCACATCTGGAGGTACACAGTGCCTTGCTCTCCTTCATTGGTAGTATTAACTTTTGTTGTTTTTTTTTGTGTGTGTGTGTCAGGTTCTCACTCTGTTGCCCAAGCTAGAGTAAAGTGGCACCATCACAGCTCACGGCTCACTGCCTTGGCCCCTTGGGTTAAGACGATCCCTCCACCTCAGCCTCCTGAGTAGCTAGGACTATAGGTGTGGACTGCCATGTCCAGCTAATTTTTTTATATTTTGTAGAGACGAGGTCTCATTATGTTGCCTAGGGTGGTCTTGAACTCCTAGACTCAAACAATCCTGCCACCTCAGCCTCCAAAAGTGCTAGGATTACAGACATGAGCCACTGTGCCTGGCAGTAGTTTGTTTGTTTGTTTGTTTGTTTTTGAGTTGGAGTCTCACTCTATTGCCCAGATTTGAGTGCAGTAGCATGCTCACGGTCACTGCAGCCTCAACCTGCTGGGCTCAGGGAATCCTTCCGCCTCAGCCTTCCAAGTTGCTGGAACTATAGGCTTGCGCCACCATGACTGGCTAATTTTTTGATTTATTGTAGAGATGAGTCCTCACCAAGTTGCCTAGGCTGGTCTCCAACCATGGGTTCAGGCAATCCTCTCACCTTGGCCTCCCAAAGAGCTGGGATTATAGGCGCAAGCCACCAGGCCCGGTGGGTAGTAATTTTAATGTGATCACCTACTCATGGTTTGCCCAGTTGTTCCACTTTATAATTATTGTTTCCCCCTTTTGCAACTTATAACTCTGTGGGCAACACTTTCTGCTTCTAGTAAAAATCTTCTCTTAGCTTTAGCATCCATGGCTGAGCACAGCACTTACACTTGCAATTTCATCACTTTAGGAAGCCAAGGCAGGAGGAACTACTTAAGCCTAGGAGTTCGAGACCAGCCTGGGCAACACAGCCAGACACCGTTTGTATAAAAAGTTTTAAAAATTAGCTGAGGGAAACCCTCTCGAGTCCCCTCCTGCTGTGGGAGCTTTTCTGTCCTCTCAATAAATCCTGCTTTCAAAAAAAAAAAATTTTGTTGGTTTTGGTAGCACAGACCTGTAGTTCTAGCTATTGCACTCCAGCATGAGTGACAGAACAAGATCCTATAGCACTTCTAAAAAAAAAAAAGAAAAAATTAGCATCATCATGTGCCTGATTCAGTCTTTGCCATGATGGTTGCCATGTGGTAATTTCTCAAGCCCAGCCTTTTCTTGACATTTGTCAGTTGGCCCTGTTATTCTACAGCGAGAGACCTTATTTATTTACTTATTTATTTTAATTTGGAAGGCTAATCAACTCTTCTCAATAAAAGTTTTTCACCCATCCAAAAAGTCAGATAATCTCTTAGCTTTACAAAGAAATCTTTGGGCATATCCCTGATACATTCCTCCTGGATCAAAGGGTATGCATATTTTATTTTATTTTATTTTTTTGAGTCGGGGGGGTCTCACCTTGTCACCCAGGCTTGAGTGCCGTGGCCCCATTATGGCTCACCACAGCCTCTACCTCCTGGGTTCAGGCAATCCTTTTGCCTTAGCCTCCTCAGTGGCTGTGACACAGGAGCCATCACACCTGGCTAATGTTTTGTTTTTCGTAGAGAGGAGGTCTCACTCTATTGCCCAGACTGTTCTGAAACTCCTGAGCTCAAGCAATTCCCCCTGCCTTGGCTTCTGGAAGTGCTCGAATTACAAGTGTGAGCCAGCATGCCCGTCCTGAACAGTTTTGTGTAAGTAGTTACATTTATCCATCTTTTACTTTATGACTCGCTTCTAACTTTTATACTTGGAACACCCTTGTATCTTCTGAGGTTAAATATTCATCAATATATATTTTTATTTTATGAGTATTTGTGTGCTTAACATTTCACCTTTGGTAGAGCACACTGGCTCATGCCTGTAATCCCACCGCTTCGGGAGGTGGAGGCCAGACTGCCTGAGTCCAGGGCTTTGAGACCAGGCTGGGCAACTTGGCAAGACCTCTCTCTACAGCAAACCAAAAAATTAGCCGGGTGTGGTGGGCGCCTGTGGCTCCAGCTACTCAGGAGGCTGAGGCGGAAGGCCTGCCTGAGCCGAGCAGGCCGAGGCTATGGCGGCCGGTGGCTGTGAGCATGCCACTGCCTTCCAGCCTGGGTGACAGAGTGAGACTCCGACTCACAAAAAACAAAAACCAAGCCAAAACGCATTTTTCCACCTGGGAATTTGACTGTCATTCATGTTGGTGTAGATTTTGATAAGGAAGCTAACCTCTCCCCTCAAATAGTTAACTAACTGTCCCAGCATTCTTTTTTTTTTTTTTTTGAGCTGGAGTCTCACTCTGTCACTGTCGCCCAGACGGGAGGGCAGCGGCCGCTCCCGGCCACCGCAGCCTCGACCCGCCGGGCTCCGGCCACCCTTCCGCCTCCGCCCTCCGAGTAGCCGGAACTACAGGCGCGCGCGACCACGCCCGGCTGATTTTGGGATTTATTGCGGAGACGAGGTCTCGCCAAGTTGCCCAGGCGGGTCTCGAACCCGCGAGCTCGGGCCATCCACTCACCTCGGCCTCCCAAAGGCGCGGGATGCCAGCTGAGCCACCGAGCCCGGCTCCGGCATCCTTTTAAAAACAGTCATTCCTTTCTTGGTGGATCTGAAACATCCCCTTCAAACAACACACGGGCCAGGCGTTGGGCCTGACGGCAGGCTCTTTACCCGGCTTCGCACGGTGCCACTGGGAAGCGGGAGCCGCCATCCCGGAATCCCTGGGCCCCGGGGTGTGGCTGCCCAGATGGTGCCCGGCTGGTGAACAGGGGCTTACCGAAACAAACAACTTGAAAACACGCGCGAAGGGTTCTCTTGGCGTCCTTAGTGCTTACTTTGCGGCTGCGGGGACTGAAACTTTACCGTCTGATTTTTGAGCACCGCGAACAGGCCGTGTCACTGTCACCCAGTTCCAAGGGGCCTTAGTTCCAGAGGACAATCTAAGGAAGACACCCCAAGTCGCCACCGATTCGTCTCCCTCTGGACCGCGTTAACTTCAGCCGCCGCCAGGGGACAACTGGCTGGGCCGCAGGGGCGAGGAGGAGGGAGGCTGCGAGAGCGTCCACGGCGCCTGGCCGCGGGTGGAAGCCTCGCAGGGCCCCGGCCACCATTCTTACTGGGACTTAAAAGCAGTGTTTCCTTGCCCCGCCATGCCCCAAGGATGCACAGAGAGGCGGGAGGGTCCTCCCCGCGCCAGGCCGCATCCTGACTGGGCGCGGGGCAGGTGAGGTCGTGTGGGACCGGGGCGCGGGAGGGAAGAGCGAGCCCCAAGCAGCTTCCGGCCGAGCCACCTCCCCGGGGGGCGCTCGCGCAGCCCGCCAGGGGGCAGCAGAGATCCAGGAGGCCGGAAACCGAGAAAAAGCAGAAGGGAAGTTGGCGGCCGAGGGGCGCGAAGGAGGGGCGGGGCGAGCGACTCAAGACGGAGCGGTCGGCAGCTTGCTTTACGGCGCGCGACAGACTGCTTTGCGGCTCCGCTCCTCTTCCGACTTGGTTTACGGCTCCGCCTCCTGTCCTCTACCCCCTCGCCCCCCACCAGGCGTCTGTTTGGGGTTTGGACCTTCTTCCCAGAGGCCCCTCGCGCCTCCTTCCCAGTCTCCTCTGCGCGGCGCTGTCTAGACGTTTCCCCCAGCTGAAACCCGAGTCCGCGCTCCCTGCGTGCCCCGCGCGCTGCCCGAGGCGCGTAAGTGGGGAGGGGGAAGGGGCGCTGCGGCTGGGCCCGCGGAGCGCCTG
>NW_007251154.1:489108-491205 GCF_000164805.1 Carlito syrichta | reverse complement strand
AGAGTCCGAAGTCGGCGTCCGTGGCTGGATGGAGTTGGGAGGCAGGATCGGTTCAAAAGGAATGTGGCGCAGGGCGTGGTGGCGCGGGCCCGGAGCCCCAGCTACTCGGGCTGTGGCGGGAGGATCGCCGGGCCCCGGGGTTGGGGGCTGCGGTGCGCGGCGATGGCGCCCCTGCCCCCGGCCTGGGCGGCAGAGTGAGACCCCGTCCCTAGAAAACAAACAGCGATAGCTTGGCTCTAAGGTTAGTCGCGTGTTCAGCCTTTCTATAAAACTGAGATACGAGCCACATGCAGTCCACCCTTGTAAACGGACAATTCAGTGTTCATTATTAGAGTCACCACCCGCAACCGCTACCATAGTCCAGAACATTTTCCTTCTTTCTTTTAAAAAATATCTTTAGTTAGGGTCTGGCTCTGTTGCCCAGGCTGGAAGGCGGTGGCGCGATCACGCGCCCTGCAGCCTCGAACTCCTGAGCTCAAGAGATCCACCCAGCTGCGGCCTCCCGCGTCGCTGGGACTGCAGGCGCGCGGCCCCCGTGCCCAGCTATTTTAAAAAGTTTTTGTGTGGGAAAGGGATCTTGCTTTATTGCCTAGGATGATCTTGGAACTCCTGACCTCAAGCGATCCTCCCCTGCCCCCAGCCCTCAAAGTGCTGAGATTACAAGCATGAGCCACCATTCCTGGCCCAGAACATGTTTTTTTTTTTTTTAGAGTTGGAGTCTCACTCTGTCACCCAGACTGGAGTGCAGTGGCCGCTCCCGGCCACCGCAGCCTCGACCTGCTGGGCTCGGGCGATCCTTCCGCCACAGCCTTCCAAGTAGCTGGAACTACAGGCGCGCGCTACCACGCCCAGCTAATTTTTTTTGATTTATTGTAGAGATGAGGTCTCGCCAAGTTGCCCAGGCGGGTCTTGAACCCTCAGGCTCAGGCAATCCACTCACCTCAGTCTCCCAAAGTGCTGGGATTACAGGCTGAGCCACCGAGCCCGGCTGGCCCAGAACATTTTTATCACTCCAGAAATAAACCCTGAAACCCATTAATTCCTTCTACTCCCGGTACCACTAATTTTTTTTTTTTTTGCCTATAAATTTAACCATTCTCGATACTGCATCACACATTTATCCTTTTGTGTGTGGCTTATTTTGATTAGTACAATGTTTTCAAGGTTCATCCATGTTGGAGTATGTGTCAGAACTTCATTTTTTCTTTTTTGAGTTTGAGTCTCACTCCATCGCCTGGGCTAGAGTGCAGTGGCACACTCACAGCCACCTCAGCGTCGACTTGCCGGACTTTGGCGAACCTTCCAACTCAGCCTTCCAGGTAGCCGGAACTACAGGTGTGCGCTACCACGCCGGGCTAATTTTTGATTTATTGTAGAGATGAGGTCTTGCTAAGTTGCCCGGGTGGGTCTCGAACCCGCAGGCTTAGGCAATCCACTTGCTTCAGCCTCCCAAAGTGCTGGGGTGACAGGCTGAGCCACCCCACCTGGCCTCATTTTTTTTTAAAGGACAGAACAATAGTCCATTGTATGGCTTTTGTTTTGTTTCTCTGTTAGTTGATGAACATCAATGGCTTTTAGACATTTTAAAGACAATTTCCCCGCAGAACTTATAGTCCAATGCTCAGACATTTTAAAACATTCTCAGAAACCAGCATCCTGGGGTCAGGTAATTCAGTAGCCTCAGGTCTGGTATTTTTTAGGGAAATGTATCTTTTTATTCATTTACTTACTTAGAGAGGGGATCTCTGTTGCCCCTGCCGGAATGCGGTGGCACAATTATGACTGACCCTAGCCTCAACCTCCTGGGCTCAAGTGATCCTTCCGCCTCCGCCTCTCGGGTAGCTGGGACTACAGGTGCATGCCACCATGGCTGGCTAGTTTTTTTTATTTTTTTGTAGAGACGTGTCTCGCTATGTTACTCTGGCTGGTCTTGAATTCCTGGGCTCAAGCAGTCCTCTTGCCTTGGCCTCCCAAAGTGCTGGGTTTACAGGTGTGAGCCACTGTGCCCCGTAAGTGTGTCTTTTTTAAGTCTTCTATCTTTTTTTTTTTTTGAATTGGAGTCTCATTCTGTCACCTAGACTGGAGTGCAGTGGCCGC
>NW_007251154.1:482922-488888 GCF_000164805.1 Carlito syrichta | reverse complement strand
GCGGGCTCAGGCAATCCACTCATCTCAGCCTCCCAAAGGCGCGGGATTACAGGCTGAGCCACCAAGCCCAGCTCAAGGTCTTCTATCTTCAGTTCAGCACTTGTCAGGCCTGTAACTGGTGGAAACTAGCAGAGAACTGTTTGTGTGCAGGTTCCCAGGGAAGCAAAAACCATCAGAGATTGCTGTTGTGTAACTTATACCAAGACTTGCTATCCCGAAGTGTAAACTGGTTTAGTTGGAGATGTGTGTGAAAAATGTAATGCAGCTGGGTGTGGGAGAGAGGTTTGCCCTAAAACAAAACAAAACTACAATCAGTTTTCATTATTCATAGATTGTGTATTTGCAAATTTACCTGCTTGCTGAAATTTGTAACCCCAAAATCTATACTTCTGACACCTTCCCAAATGTGTATGGAGTTGTGAAAAGCTGGAGTTGCCCGCTGCACACTTTCTCAGCCAAGGTCAAACAAGGCGCCTTCTGCCCCTCTTGTTTCAGCTGTCAAACTGTTCGTGTGTCCTTTTGGCTGTATATTTAGTGCCATGTTTGTTTTATTGTTTGTTTTTTGAGTCAGAGTCTCACTGTCACCCAGGCTGGAGTGCAGTGGCACACTCATAGCCACCAATACCTCGACCTGCTGGGCTCCGGCGATCCCTCTGCCTCAGCCTTCCAAGTAGCCGGAACTACAGGCACGTGCTACCACGCCTGGCTAATTTTTCGATTTATTATAGAGCCGAGCTCTGGCCAAGTTGCCCAGGCTGGTCTCATACCCTGGGCTCAGGTAGTCTTCTCGCCTCCGCCTCCCAAAGTGCTGGGATTATAGGCTTGAGCCACCGCGCCCGGCTATTTTTTGTATTTTTGTGTTTTTTTGTTAGTGATGTTGCTGTTTAAGGTGTCCCCTGGGCTGGGTACGGTGTCTCACGCCTGTAGTCCCAGCTGTTTGGGAGGCTGAGGCTGGAGGATCACCTGAGTGCAGGAGGTCGAGGCTGCGGTGACCCATGATTGTGCCACTGTACTCCCGCCTGGGTGATAAGAGTGAGAACCCTACTCAAAATAAATAAGATAAAGTGGCCCCCAAGGGTGGTGCTGAAGTGCTGTCTAGCATTCCCTGGTGCAAGAAGGCTGTGATGTGCCTGGCAGAGAAAAGATAAGCGTCTTTTAGATAAGCTTTGCTCAGGCGGAGTGTAGAATACCGTTGGTTGTGAGTTCAATGTTAATGAATCGGCAGTATCTGGTAAATGAGATGTCTTTAAACAAAAACAAAAACAAGTTTATGTATGGACCTGGTGAGCAGCCCTGTTTCCCCTAGGAACAGCGGTTCAGTGTTTGCTGATTCAGTGTTTGTGGTGACTATAGAACATGACTACCATGAACAATGAGACTTGTGTATGGTGGCCTGGAGGAAAAAAAAATGAGAATTGACTGTCTAACCAACTGAACAAGGGCAGTAAGCCTAGTGTGGGAATTTTTCAGTATTTGTAATTTTTAACATTTTTTCACCCAAGGCATCCATTTTTAATACTGAACTGGCAGTTTTGGTGTGGAGAGTCGCTAGAATGAGGCCGAAATGTCCTTCACACTGTGTCTGGGGGACTGCTGAGTGTTGCCGATCAGAGATTGGTGCGTGGCTCTTCGGTTCTCAAGGGCTGAGCGTGGTAAGGCAGAGCGGTGGGCACAGGGCCATGTGCGCCTCGAAGTATGTCTGGACTGCCGTGGGAACACAGAGGTAATTCTACTTGGTGTGTGGTGAGAGGCGCATAAGGCTTCTGAAGAAATGACATTTTGAGATTAAAAAAAATTATAACATGCTTTTCCTCCTCTGCTGCTAAGGTTTTTTTAAAAGTATCACAAACATTATAGCAGTATGTACATAAAATAAAGAAACTTGCTGTGGTTTAATCATAGCTTACTGCAGCCTCGAACTCCTGGGCTCCAGGGATCTTCCTGCCTCAGCCTTCCAGCTAGCTAGGACTACAGGCGTGTACCATCACGCCTGGGTAATTTTTAAAAAGTTTTTTTAGCCGGGCTCGGTGGCTCAGCCTGTAATCCCGCGCCTTTGGGAGGCTGAGGTGAGTGAATTGCCTGAGCCCGCGGGTTCGAGACCCACCTGGGCAGTGAGACCTCATCTCTACAATAAATCAAAAAATCAGCTGGGTGTGGTGGCGCATGCCTGTAATTCCGGCTACTCGGAAGGCTGAGGCGGAAGGATCGCTGGAGCCCAGCAGGCCGAGGCTGCGGTGGCCGGGAGCGGCCACTGCACTCCAGTCTGGACGACAGAGTGAGACTCCAACTCAAAAAAAAAAGTTTTTTTTGTAGGGATGGGGTCTTGAACTCCTGGCCTCAAGTGATCCTCCTGCCTTGGCCTCCCAAAGTTCTGGGTTTACAGTTGTGAGTCACCATGCTCGACCCTTTAAGCTGTTCTTGGTCTTCATAATCAGAATGTCCCCCATCACTGGCTTCTCGAGTCTACCTCCTGTAGTATAGCTGGAGTCCACTCTGTACATTTCCTTGGCCTTGGTCACTTCCCTTCTGGACAGTTATAGTGTAGGCATCTAACTGTTCTTTTTCTCAGTGATTCACTGTGGACAAAAAACTTTCACTGTCAACAAAGAGCTTTCTGAGGCATAAAAAATATACATTCTCAGTTTAAAATTTCCCATTGCTTTCTCATGGCTTATAAAATAAAGCTTCAAGCTTGTTAGGGTGGCTTATGTTACCCTTTGTGATCCTTCCTGTACCCATCGTCTGTCTTTAATAAAGGTGAAAAGAGGTAAACATTTATCTTATTAACATGGCTTTTTCCCTCTGGCTCCGTTTTCTTCCCTCCTCATATGCTTTTAGCTGATAAGGAAATGGAAAAGAAGAAACACATGTTGACCACACTTGTTTGCCTTTGTAATATCTCAAGTTCATTCATTTCTTGCTCACAGCCACTGTCCTAGTGCAGGTTCTTTGCTTCCTACCCCCTGTGAATCTTTATTTGGTTATGTTTTTATTTCTCCTGGGAAAATGGCTGTCAGAGGATTTCTTGGGTCATATGGCAGATGTTTGTTAACTTTCTAAAGAAATCATCAGACTTCCAAAATTAGAAAAATGTAAAGGTTCTAGAAGAAAATACAGATGAATATCTTCATGGCTTAGAGGTGCACAAAGCTTTCTTAGACAGGACTCAGAAAACAGTAACCACTAAACAAAAAGCAAAGATAAATATGACTACATCAAAATGTTAAGTTTTTCATCACGAACTCTAGGGAAATGAATAGGCTGGCGCAGACACCTGTCTGGCACAGGAGACTGATCCTCAAGATGCGTGAAGAAACGTGGGCTGCTCAAGGCCTGAGATTCATCCTCACTGCTCCACCCTGGGCCTGGGCTCAGTCTTCAGCTCATCCTTCCTTTTGTTGACAGCTGAGTGGTTTTGTCAGCCTGTTTCCTGCCAGCAGTGTATGAGCATTCCGGCTGCTTCACACCCTTGGCAACTTTTGGTGTGGTCAGTCTTTTTACTTTTAGTCATGCTTATGGGTATGGAGTGGTATATCATTAGGGTTTTAATTCCAGTTCTTATTTATTTATTTCAGTAGCTCTAGAGGGTACAAATAGTTTTTGGTAGGCAGCCCTGTCAGGTCCCCACTGTGGAAGCTTTTCTGTCCTCTCAGCAAATCCGCTTTCTCACACACACACAAAAGTTTTTGGTTACCTGGCTGCATTGTATAGAGGTGGAGAAGTCTCGGCTTTAAGTGTACCCACCACTCTCATCTGCATATATTGTACTTGATAGGTGATTTTTTTTGTTTCTTACCCCTTCCTTCCTCCCTATTTTGTAGTCTCCATTATATCA
Source organism: Carlito syrichta (assembly GCF_000164805.1). NCBI lineage: Eukaryota > Metazoa > Chordata > Mammalia > Primates > Tarsiidae > Carlito > Carlito syrichta. The sequence continues at coordinate 485,053 of NW_007251154.1, read as the reverse complement.
TTCTAATTCTAGTTTTTTTTAATTTGAGTTGAAGTCTTACTCTTTTGCCCACTCATGGCTACCATAGCCTTGACTTGCGGGCTCAGGTGATCCTTCGGCTTCAGCCTTCCAAGTACTGGAACCACAGGTGCATGCCACCCCCCCCAGCTAATTTTTTGATTTATTGTAGAGATGAGGTCTCACCAACTTGCCCAGGCTGGTCTCAAACCCCTAGGCTCAGACAGTTCTCTTGCCTCCACCTCCCAAAGTGCTGGGATTACAGGTGTGAGCCACTGCACCCCACTTAATTTTAGTTCTTGATTACTAATGATGTTAAACACTTTTTTCTTTGCTGGTTGACTTTTTTTTTTTTTTTGAGTTGGAGTCTCACTCTGTTGCCCAGGCTGGAATGCAGTGGCATGCTCATGGCTACCACAGCCTCAGGCTGCTGGGCTCAGGTGATCCTTCTGCCTCAGCCTTCCAAGTAGCTAGAACTACAGGCCCACCTACCTTTTAAAATTTATTGTAGAGATGAGGTCTCACCAAGTTGCCCAGGCTGGTCTCGAGTCCATGGGCTCAGGCAGTCTTTTCACCTGGGCCTCCCAAAGTGCTGGGATTATGAACTTGAGCCACTATGCCCGGCCCACTGGTTGACACTTTATGTCTTTGTAAAGTGCCTGCTCAGACCTTTTGTCAGGCACTTCCTGGGCTCAGGTGATCCTTCCACCTCTGCTTCCCAAGTAACGGGGATTACGGGCACGTGCTACCATGCCCAGCTAATTTTTTATTTTTTGTAGAGTCAGGGTCTTTTACAATGAATTGTTTGTCTTTTTATTATTGAATTGTAGGTGTCATTTATGTAACCTCTTACAATCCTGGTTATCAGTCCTCCGTCTGTGGTTGCCTGTTTATTTTCTTAGAGTTGTCTGATGAACAGAAGTTTTACATTTTGAGTAGTCAGTTCTCTTTTATATTTTTCTCTTATTTTAGCTTTCTGAGTCTGCCTCAGAAATCTTGGCCACCATCAGGTTGTGAAGACAAGGTTTTATATTTTCTTCTAGAAGCTTTATTTTTGTGTTTAGCCTTACTTTCACAATCCATCTCTAGTTTTTGTGAATGGTGTGAGATACAACTCAAGATGGGATTTTTTTTCTGGAGGGCTACCCACTTGTTGGAGCATCATTTGTTGGAAATGCCATTGTATTTGCAGTTTTGAAATTAAAATGACTGTAAATGGTGGTTGGTGTCTGGATTCTCTTTTCTGTTTTACTCCTCGCTCTTCATGCTAGTACCACACTATCTCAATTACCATAGGGTTAGGGTGAGTCTTGAAGTCATGTAGTGTTGGTCAGTTGTTCAGTTTTGTTGTTTTTCAAGATTGATTTAGATATTCTAGATCCTTTGCATTTCCATATAAACGTTAGAATCTTCTTCACCTTCTACAGAGGTGTCTGATAGGATTATGGTTGGGATTGCACTGAATCTATGACCAGAAAGAAATGACATCTTTGCCGTACTGAGTCTTCAAATAGTTGAATATGGTACACCTCATATTTAGGTCTTTAATTTCTTTCAGTCGTTTATTGTTTTCAATGCAGAGCTCTATTGTATCTTTTGTTAGATTTGTTCGTAGGTATGTTTTTTACCTTTATTATGAAATAGGGCTGTCGTTTGTATCATTTGTTACTTGGTATAAAATGTGTCATTTTTCTCTGGCTGTTTTCAGGATTTTCTTTTTCTTTTCGGTTTTTGGCAGTTTATCTATGGTGTGTATAGATGTCATTTACTTTTTATTTATCCTCGAGGTTTGTGGAGCTTTTTAATTTGCAAATTTTTGTCTGTTAGCCAGTTTGGGAACTTTGGAGCTATTATTTTATTTTATTTTTTTATAAAAAATAAAATCAGGCATGCTGGGCCAGCTTCAATGCCCCAGCAGAGCTATCCTTTTATTTATTTATTTATTGAGTTGGAGTCTCACTCTCACCCACACTGGAGTACAGTGGCCACTTCCGGCCACTGCAGCCTCGACCCACTGGGCTCCGACGATCCTTCCGCCTCAGCCTTCCAAGTAGCCAGAATTACGGGCACGCGCTACCACGCCTGGCTAATTTTTTGATTTATTGTAGAGATGAGGTCTTGCCAAGTTGCCCAG
>NW_007251154.1:480237-482823 GCF_000164805.1 Carlito syrichta | reverse complement strand
GCCCAGGCGGGTCTTGAACCCGCGGGCTCAGGCGATCCACTCACCTCAGCCTCCCAAAGGCGCGGGATTGCAGGCTGAGCCACTGAGCCTGACTTGGAGCTATCCTTTTAAAAAATGTTTCTCACATCCCATCTTTTACCTCTTCTGGGACTTCGCTTATTTGTGTGTTAGACATTTTGATACTGTCCACAGGATCTTGAGACTCTTTCGATGTCTTACATCTTTTTATCTCTAATTTTGCCCTTTGTGAATAGGAATGACAGTTTGGCTTGATACTTGAGATTCCCAGTTCAAGAGCAGTTCCTATTCTTTTGTAAGTGTAGTAAAGTATGGTTTCTAATTTTACTAGATGGCTTTTTGGGTGAGATGGCTGTGTGTCCTTTGACTTTTAAATTTTCTTTTGTCTTCAGGAATCTAAATTTCACCCTCTCACCCTTCACATACAGTTTTCAAAGGGAACTTTTTTTTGACTTGGAGTCTCTCTCCATCGCCCAGGCTAGAGTGCAGTGGCACACTCACGGCCACCCCAGCGTCGACCTGCTGGGCTCCGGCAATCCTTCCTCCTCAGTCTTCCACGTAGCTGGAACTACAGGCGTGCGCTACCACGCCCGGCTAATTTTTTTTTGATTTATTGTAGAGATGAGGTCTTGCCAAGTTGCCCAGGCGGGTCTCAAACCTGCGGGCTCAGGCCATCCACTCGCCTCAGTTTCCCAAAGTGCTGGGATTACAGGCTGAGCCACCAAGCCTGGTGTAGTATTTTCATTTTTCTAATTATATTGAAGATATGGGATAAATGTGGTTTTCTTGTTCGTCCTGTTGGTCTGTATGGTTTTTGGAGGATGTGTTGAGATATTTGGGTTTATGTAGCTGCGATACCTGTGGTCATGCAGGAAGCCTTTCCTCACATTTTATTTTTTTGAGTCAGGATCTCACTCTGCCACCCAGGCTGGAATGCAGTGGCATGATCATGGTCCACTGTAGCCTTAAACTCCTGGGCTCAGGCAGTCCTCCCACCTCAGCCTTCCAGGTAGCTGGGACTACAGGCACATGCTACCATGCCTGGCTAGTTTTTGTAGAGACAGGGTCTTGCTATGTTGTCCAGGCTGATCTTGAACTCCTAGGGCCAAGCAATCCTTCTACCTTGGTCTCCCAAAATACAGGGGTGAGCCACCATGTGCAGCCCTCTCACGTTTTATTCTGTAAGATTTGAAGCCTTCGGAAAAGTTATGCCATGAATGCCTGCAAATCCTTCTAGATTCATACATTTGTTACTTTCGTTTTATCTCTCTCTTCCTCTCTTTATACACACATACACACATTCTTCCTTTATTAGCAGAATGAATTGAGAGTAGGTTGCTTCAATACTTGATGCTACGTGTAGTAATAGCCATTCTCCTATCTAACCACATATAATGATCATTCTCGTGTGTGTGTGTGTATTTTAATTGGAGTATCACTCTGTTGCCCAGGCTGGAGTGCAGTGGCACACTCATGGCCACCTCAGTATCCACCTGGTGGGCTCCAGTGATCCTTCTACCTCAGCCTTCCAAGTAGCTGGAACTATAGGTGTGCACCTCCAGGCCCAGCTAATTTTTGATTTATTGTAGACGAGGACTTGCCAAGTTGCCTGGGCTGGTCTCGAACCTGTGGGCTCAGGCAGTCCACTTGCCTCAGCCTCCTGAAGTGCTGGGATGACAGGCTGAGCCACCAAGCCCAGCCAATCACTCTCAGTAAGTCAACAATATAATATCATCATCTTATATTCAGGCCATCCTCAGACTTCTCCCATTGGCTTTATAATGTCTTTTCTACCTTTTTAAGAATCCCTGATTCAAAATTCCACTGAGGCTCACACTTAGTTGTCATGTCACTGTGGTCTTTAGTGTGGAAGAGTTCACCAGCCCTTCTGTTTTGTTTTTTGTTTTTTTGAGACACGGACATTTTTGAAGCATGCAGGCCAGTTGCCTTGTAAACTTGAACTTGTTTATTTCCTCATGATTACACTGGTGGAAATACTACCCAAGTGATGTTTGTGACCTTCTTAAAGCATTCATCAGGAAGCGTGTGATGCAGCTATAATTGGTGACGTTCAGTCTGATTACTCGATTACGGTGGTATCTGTCAGATTTCTCCATTTTAAAGATATATTTTGCCCCCTTCTTCTGACCCCCAAGTGCAAGTAGTTTCTCTGAAGATGACCCTGCACACACTGGTAGAGGAGAGAGGCAGAGAGCCAGGAAGGACAGTCAACGCTGTGCCAGTTGGCCAGCCCATTGCCACTATAGGCAACCAAACCTAATTCCGGTGGGGAACTTGGCGACTGGTGTGGGGGATGTGGCTCCGTGGTGTCCCCCAGAAAGTGTAACAGATCCAGGGCACTGAAACACCAGCTCCTGTCCAGTCTCTGGGTGAGGGCTGTTCCTGGGGGGCTTCCTTGTCACTTGCAGCTTGCCATAAACAGGTGCAGAACAGGCTCTGGAAACTGAAGAAAGCTTTCAGGTAAAGAGTTGCATATGTTGGGCTGGGCTCGGTGGCTCAGCTTGTAATCCCAGCACTTTGGGAGGCCGAGGCAAGTGGATTGCCTCC
>NW_007251154.1:476011-480198 GCF_000164805.1 Carlito syrichta | reverse complement strand
AGCCACTGCACTCCAGTCTGGGCGACAGAGTGGGACTCCAACTCAAAAAAAAAAAGAAAAAAGGAGTTGTATGTGTTGGTATTTGAAAGTCAGGCCAGGGCTCACTGTTGTGGGGAGAGCTGAAAGGATGATTTTTTTTTTTGAGTTGGAGTCTCACTCTGTCGCCCAGACTGGAGGGCAGTGGTCGCTCCCGGCCACCGCAGGCTCGACCTGCTGGGCTCCTGCGATCCTTCCGTCTCAGCCTTCCAAGGAGCTGGAACTACAGGCGTGCACTACCACGCCCGGCTAATTTTTTTGATTTATTGTAGAGGCGAGGTCTCACCAAGTTGCCCAGGCGGGTCTCAAACCCGCTGGCTCAGGCAATCCACTCATCTTAGCCTCCCAAAGTGCGGGATTACAGGCTGAGCCACCGAGCCCGGCTCGAAAGGATGATTAACAGAGCATCCACAGTGTCTGCTTTCCCTGGGTACCCCAGTGCCCACAGCTTGAGGCAAAAGCTGATGTACCATGATTTTTTTCAGGAAGTGCAATTTCACAAAGCAGAGGCGTGGGGAAGAGAGTGAGGAGAGAGGAAGATTAAGGGAGTTCAAGGGCTTGGTTCCACGTTGACCCCACCTGGTACAAGTGCAGTGGTCGCTGGACTCCTGGGGGGGTGTAAAGTACTGAATTCGAGGACAGTCAGTGCCCAGGAAGGAGGGGCAGGATGTGACCCTCAGCTTCTGTGTCTTGTTGGCAAAAGGTTTGCCGCGTGGTGACTTGCCTCTCGCAAACTTCTAGGTTTGCATGTGTGGTGCCGGTGGGCCCCCAGGCTCACTCATCGAGGCCAAGAGGCAAGCCAAGGGTGGGGGTGAGGCATCCCGTGCGATTAGGGAGTTGGGGCTGTGGGCTTGTGCCTGTGTGTAGCTGTCAGCTCAGAGACAGCTGGGGTGGGAAAAGTGACCAAGGGTTTCAGAGACGGACCAGGCCGAGGGGATTTGAGCTGCTGCTTAAGATGCCTGATATGTTTGGATTCCACCTTTATCGAACAAATATGCACATGTACACACATACACAACATACACACAACATACATATACAAACACATATACAAAAAGACAGCAGCTATTTTTTTTGGTGGTGAGAGCCATCTGAATTTTACTTCCTCCCTTTTTTAAATGTATATTTAAAGCTTTTTATAATAAAGATAGTTGAATTTTATAATGAGGCTGGGTGCAGTGGCTCATGCCTGTAATTCCAGCACTTTGAGTGGCTGAGATGGGAGGATTGCTTAAGCCAGGAGGTCAAGACCAGCCTGGGCAACAAAGCAAGACCCTGTCTCTACAAAAAAAAAAAAGAATAATTAACCCAGCATGGTGGCATGTGCCTGTAGTCTCAGTTACTCTGGAGGCTGAAGCAGGAGGATTGCTTGGGTACAAGGCTGCAGTTAGCTATGATTACGCCACAACACTCTAGCCACTCTAGCCTGGGCATCAGAGCAAGACCCTTCTCTTAAAAAAAAAATATAAGTAGTTATAATGGAAGAATGACCAAAGACAGTTTTAGAAAGGAAGGCAGAACAGTACGTATCTTTTTTCAAGGTAGAAGAGCAAAAAAAAAAAAGACAAGATTTCATGTTTATGGGCGGAGACAGGATTGTCCTTTTCTTCAGGAAAAGTTTGCATCTTTTAAGATGTATTTTTTTAATTGTAAAGATGGGGGAACAAGTCAGGATTTGATATATAAGTAGCTTATGTGCAGGTGAAGTTTGGGCTTCTGACTGGTCCTCACTTCCCCTGGTAGGATATTGTTTAGAAAACCAGAACAAGTTGCTATTTATTTATTTATTTGAGTCGGAGTCTCTGTCGCCCAGACTGGAGTGCAGTGGCACACTCACAGCCACCCCAGTGTCGACCTGCTGGGTTCTGGCCATCCTTCCGGCCTCAGCCTTCCAAGTAGCCAGACCTACAGGCACACGCTACCGCGCCCGGCTAATTTTTTATTTATTGTAGAGTCGAGATCTCGCCAAGTTGCCCAGGCTGGTCCCAAACTCACGGGCTCAGGCAGTCCACTCGCCTTGGCCTCCCAAAGTGCTGGGATTACAGTCTGAGCCACTGAGCCCAGCCAAGCATTTTTAACTGTACTGCTTCATGGCATTACATACATTCACAAACCGTGTCCCTTTGTTTTCGACAGATACCCTGACGGATGCTCATTTGAGACTTTGTGCATATCCTGTTCCCCAACAACCTTTTAGTATCCATTGATAATTCTTGCTGGCAGCTATTATTACCATATCATGTTAATGTAATAAATTTAGGAGGATCTTTTTTGATGTTATCTTTTACAGATGAAGAAACTGGGGCACAGACAGGTTAAGTAATTGTTCAGTTTAAGCAGCTTACCTAGTTGAGTTGGCTATTGAACCACAGCCAGCTCTGGAGTTCAAAGTGAGCTTTTTTTTTTTTTTTTTGAGTCAGGGACAAATTCTGTCGCCCAGGTCGGAGTGCAGTGGCATGATCGTGGCTCACCGCGGCCTCAACCTCCTGGGCTCAGGAGATCCTTCTGCTTCAGTCTCCCATGTTAGCTTTGGATTACAGGTGCACATCACCATTGCATGACTAATTTTTTTGTAGATAGGCAGTCTCACTATGTTTCCCAGGCCGGCCTCAGGCAGTCGTCCTGTGTCAGCCGCCTTAAGTGGTGGGACTGCCCAGCCTCTAAGTGTGCTTCATCGTGGGGTTGGCCTGTGGGTCAGATCTGCCCCCTTGTTTTGTACATAAGTGTGACTGGGCTGCAAGCATGCCCGTCATTTAGGTGTTGCCTCCTGGCTGCTTTCATGCGCAAATGCCCGGGCGGGGATGTTGCGACAGAAACATTAGCCCAGAAAATATTTACTGTCTGGCTCTCAACAGAAAAGGTTTGTTTGACCTCTGCTTCAGTGATATTTAAATTATTTATGTATTTATTTGAGTCAGAGTCTCTGTCGCCCAGGTTGGAGAGCAGTGGCACACGAACGGCCACCACAGCCTCCACCTGCTGGGCTCAGGCGATCCTTCTGTCTCAGTCTTCCAAGTAGCTGGATCACAGGCGTGTGCCACCATACCCGGCTAATTTTTTTGATTTATTGTGGAAATGAGGTCTCACCCAGTTGCCCAGGTTGGTCTTGAGCCCCCGGGCTCAGGTAGTCCTTGCCTTGGCCTCCCAAAGCACTGGGATTACAGGTGTGAGTCACCATGCCTGGCCTTAAATGTTTTCTTTTTATTAAACTAATAGATGCACATAATTAAACAATGAAATACCATAGTAGTAGACATTTTATTTTGAAAAGGAAGAGATCCCTGCTGTATAGTTCCCCACCCTGTCCCATGCCTCCGGGGCAGATACATTTAGTTCTTCTAACTGTATTTTTCCTAGCATTTATATTTACATTCTTTTCTTTTTTTGAGTCAGAGTCTCACTCTGTTGCCCAGGCTGGAGTGCAGTGGCATGCTCATGGCCGCCGTAGTCTCGACCTGCTGGGCTCAGCCTTCCAAGTAGCTGGACGTACAGGTGCGAGTCACTACACCTGGCTAATTGTTTTGAGTTTTTGCAGAGATGAGGTCTCACCAAGTTGCCCAGGCTGGTCTTGAACCCCTGGGCTCAAGTAATCCTCTTGCCTTGGCCTCCCAAAGTTCTGGGATTACAGGTGTGAGCCACCGTGCCTGACCAGATTAGAAATACATTTATTATTCTTAGCCGAAATGTAATGTTTTCTGATCTTTTTTTTTGAGTCAGGGTTTCACTCTATTGCCCAGGCTGAAATGCAGTGGCACAATCATGGCTCACTGCAGCCTCAACCTCCTGGGCTCAGGTGAACCTCCTGTTTCAGCCTCCCAAGTAGCTGGGACTATAGGTGTGTGCCACCATGCCCTGCTAATTTTTAAATTTTTTGTAGAGACAAGGTCTCACTGTGTTCCTCAGGCTGGTCTCCAACTCCTGGGCTCAAGCACTCCTCCTTCCTTGGCCTCCCAAAGTGCCAGGATTACAGTCATGAGGTGAGGCATTATTTCTGTCTAATGCATTGGCTCTGGAACTTCAGCATGCATTCGAATCACCTGGTGGACTTTTTTTGTTTTTTTGGAGTTGGAGTCTCACTCTGTCACCCAGACTGGAGTGCAGTGGCCGCTCCCGGCCACCGCAGCCTCGACCTGCTGGGCCCCGGCAATCCT
>NW_007251154.1:463787-475728 GCF_000164805.1 Carlito syrichta | reverse complement strand
GCATTTCTAACAAGTTCCCAGGTAATGCTGATGCTGGGGTCCAGGAACCAAACAGTTGTATCGACCCTTCCAGAATGTTAAGGGTCTTTTGTATTGTCCTCCATTGCTCTTTAATTGTTTCATTCTTTTATTCTCCCCCTCCTCCAAGCTTGTTAGCTCCTGGAAAGCAGTTCAGTTATTGTGACTTATATTTCTTTTTGACCCCGCATTGACCAGGGTCATGCTGTCTTTAGGGTAGGTCTTAGTAAGTTGGTGTTTTTCGCTTTAAAACAGACTCATTTTTCCCCCATCCCCTCAGCTTTATGGAGCTGTGACTGACAAAACTTGTATATATTTAAGATGTACAACGTGATGATTTGATATATCACAATCAAGCTAATAAATGTATCTGTCATCTCCCATCATGATCTTTCAGCTAGTGCGGGCTGAGTATCCGTTATCCAAAATTCTTGGGACTAGAAATGTTTCTGAATTTGGAATTTTGAGATTTTGGAATATTTGCATAGATGTAATAAGGTATCTTAGGAATAGGACCCAAGTCTAACCCCACAGCTCATTTATGTTTCATGTACACCTTATATTCAAAGCCTGAAGGTAATTTTGTTTTTCTCTTGGGAAGACCGAATAAACTGTGTGTTGTGTGCTTGTGTTTTGACTGACCTGTCATATGAGGTCGGATGAGGCATCTATCAGCATCAGAAAGTTTCAGGTTGGCCGGGCGCAGTGGCTCACGCTTATAAAGCCAGCACTTTGGGAGGCCAAGGAGAGAGGACTGCTTGAGCTCAGGAGTTCGAGACCATTCAGGGCTACATAGCGAGACCTTACCTCTGCTCCCCCTGAAAAAAATAGTTGGACATAGTGGCGTGTGCTTGTAGTCCCAGCTACTCAGGAGGCTGCGGTGGAAGGATCACCTGAGCCCAGAAGGTCAAGGCTGCAGTGAGCCGTGATTGTGCCACTGCCCTCCAACTCAAAAAAATAAAGTAACTCTTAGGATATTGCATATGGGTGCTGTGTCTGATTTCTTAGTAGGGGCTCTTGCCTTCTACCTTTAGAAGTCTTTGACATCTTTTTTTTAACCTTTCGTGTCTGTAGAGGCCAGCCGGAATCAACATGTCTGGGATGGAAGACACAACTCTTGGAGGGCGTGACAGCCATCCTCCGGCTAGTGGCAGCTCTGTGTTATGCTTTGGACAGGTAACCGTGGTTCCTTCATCCCTGGAGAGAATGCAGTTAAGAGAAACGGGATGAGATGTCTGCAGAGCTTCATTGTACATGTGGGAACATTTGTTCCTGTTTTTATCTTCAGATGCGTTATTTGAGGTCTTTGGGGACCTCTGAGGGCATTTTGAACTTCGGCATCAAAAGACTAATAGTGCAGGGGATTGCATTTAGGTCCAAGTGTGCTTATTTTTTGGGTCACCTCAAACCTTCATGTGATGTCAAATTCAAAATGAAACAGACTCAGCATGAAAAGTTGCCCTGGTTCCCTGTCACTCCTGTCTGTTGCTCAGTCCTAGTTCCTGGAGGCATCCACAGTTACTGGGTCCTGTTCTTTGTAGGGATATTCTATGTATAGAAAAGCGATTCCTGCTTTGTCCACCCGAGCTGTCTTTGTCTACACCAGAGCTTTGTTTGTATTTATCTCACATTTAAATGGGGCAAAACCCCAACCCCTAGGTTGGGAAGCTGCTGAATTGGAGCAGAAGGTGTAAAGCTTTAGAGAGGAACAAGGGAAGCAAAGCCTTCTTTTCCGTTTTCTCATTCCATACTCCCGTCCTGCAAAAAATGTCCTGTCCGGACTCTGAGATGGGAAGTGTTAGTTTCCTAATCCTGGCTTGAGAAAGTTGTATAAGGATGGTGGCAGTTCCCTAAGTGTGGTCCCAGCATCCCTGGGGGGGTCTCAAGACTTTTCAGACTGTGTGAGGTCAAAATTAGTTTTATGATCATACTGAGATACTATTTGCCTTTTTCATGCTCATTCTCTCCTGAGTTTTCCAGAGACTGTGACATGTGATGGTGTCATCGCTCTATGCCTCATGAGACAGATGCCTTAAATGTTTCTCAGTTTTCATTCCTGATGTGATAAATATAACCGACATATACAAAAGCTCTTGGGATCCTCAGTACTTTTTTAGAGTGTAAAGAGGTCCTGAGACGAAAAGGCTGGAGACTCACTGATGCAAAGAGTGTTGGAAATACCAGTTTTCCTTTTCTGGATTGTAGTGCCAGTACACAGCGGAAGAGTACCAGACCATCCAGAGTGCACTGAGGCAGAGGCTGGGCCCAGAATACATCAGCAGTCGAATGGCTGGAGGAGGCCAGAAGGTAGGAGAACTCACCTGCTTGGAAAGCGAGCGTCCACGTAGCCTACTACTCAGGTGGTCTTGGCAGCTCCCTCTCTGCGTCATGGATTCAGAAGGCACCTGTTCACTGTGACCGTCACAGGATGTTTCTTCGTGCCCCTGGGAGATGATGGGTTCTAGCCTTCATTCTCATCTGAAGGGGCCCAAGCTTCGTCATTTTTATTTATATTTTACTTATTTTTTTAATCAGAGTCTCACTCTGTTGCCAAGACTGGCACAATCACGGCTATCTCAGCCTCAACCTGCTGGGCTCAGGTGAACCTTCTGCCTCAGCCTTCCAGGTAACTGGGACCACAGGCACGTGTTACTGTGCCCAGATAATTTTTTCATTTATTGTAGAAGCGAGGTCTCGTCAAGTTGCCCAGGCTGTTCTTGAACCCATGGGCTCAGGCAACCCCCTCACCTTCACCTCCCAAAGTGTTGGGATTAATCCAAGTGAGCCAGTGTGCCCAGTTGTCATCTTGAGGCTTATATAACTGCCATCTTAGGATATCTACAACATCTTTTTTTTTTGAGTCGGAGTCTCACTCTGTTGCCCAGGGTGGAGTGCAGTGGCACGCTCACAGCCACCACAGCCTTGACCTGCTGGGCATAGGAGATCCTTCTGCCTCAGCCTTCCAAGTAGCTGGAACTACAGATGCACACTACCATACCTGGCTAATTTTTTTTTTTTGTGAGTTATTACAGAGATGAGGTCTCACCAAGTTGCCCAGGCTGGTCTGGAACACCTGAGCTTGGGCAATCCTCATACCTCGGCCTCCCAAAGTGCTGGGATTACAGGCTGGGCCTCTGTGCCCGGCCTACAACATGTTTTAAAATGTTATTTTTGGCTGGGCTCAGTGGCTCAGCCTGTAATCCCGCACTTTGGGAGGCTAAGGTGAGTGGATTACCTGAGCCCATGCATTCGAGATCAACACGGCAACTTGGTGAGACCTTGTCTCTGCAATAAGTCAGACATTAGCTGGGTGCTGTAGTTTCTGCCATCTGGAAGGCCGAGGCGGAAGGATCACCTGAGCCTAGCAGGTCAAGGCTGTGGTCGTGAGCATGCCACTGCACTCCAGCCTGGGTGACAGAGTGAGACTCTGACTCAAAAAAAAAAAAAAGCTGCTTTTTTGGGGGTGAATTAACATATTTTTGAAAAATTTATAATTAACACATAATAATGACACACCATTAGCTTCTAATTTTAACTTTTGTGTGTGTTTGGTCTTGACTAACTTGAGATTTTGTACTTTTTTGGAATCTGTGGGTTTTGGACACTGTTTGGTGAGTGGATATCTTTTGTTCCCAATCTAGTTCCTTCCCCCAGGCAGACAATTAGTTCTCACTTGTCCCTTATAGAAGATCTTTGAAATAAGTTCACTGAGAATTTCCCTGGAATGTGAAGGGCAGTTTTGCCAAAAAAGCAGATAAGAAATGAACTAAGCAAAATTTGACTTGCACTTAAGTTATGGCAAGGAATTTTAACAGGTTTTTCTTGAAATTTTCTTTTCCTCAGGTGTGTTACATTGAGGGCCACAGGGTAATTAGTCTGGCCAACGAGATGTTCGGCTACAATGGCTGGGCACACTCTGTCACGCAGCAGAATGTGGGTGAGTGTGTGTCCTCCTGGTGGTGACTGCTCCCTCCCTTACTTGGCCATATTTCTGAGGAGGGTGTTTTATGGGCAAGGATGTAAGGTAGGTGTACCTGGCTGCCAGCAAGAGGAATCTGGCTGAGGTACAGGGGTCAGTGTCCTCTACAGCTGGTTCTCTTTCCCACCCTAGATTTTGTTGACCTCAACAATGGCAAGTTCTACGTGGGAGTCTGTGCATTTGTGAGGGTCCAGTTGAAGGTGAGGGTGATGGCGCAGACTTGCTGCCTAGAAGCACCGGTGGGTGGTAGGAGAGTGCCAGCAGGTAGGGAAGTCTTAGAACTGTGACACAGCCAGGCCAGAGAGCTGGGCCCAGAGTTGTGTGTCAGTCTGAGGATGTTCAAACGTTCTTGCTCATGTGCCTCCTAAGAGAAGTCTGAAAATCTCTGTCCTCTTGACCTTTTAAAATTGACACTTAAAAGTTTTCACCTGGGCTGGGCTTCGTGGCTCAGCCTGTAATCCCAGCGGTTTGGGAGGCCGAGGTGAGTGGATTGCCTGAGCCCGCGGGTTCGAGACCCACCCAGGCAACTTGGCGGGACCTCAGCTCTACAATAAACCAAAACTAGCTGGGTGTGGTAGTGCATGCCTGTCATTCCGGCTACTTGGAAGGCTGAAGCGGAAGGATCGCCAGAGCCCAGTGGGTTGAGGCTGTGGTGACCGGAAGCGTGCCACTGCACTCTAGTCTGGGCAACGGAGTGAGACTCCAACTCAAAGAAAAAAAAAAAAGTTTTCACCTGACCGGGTGCGGTGGCTCAAACCTGTAATCCCAGCACTTTGGGAGGCTGAGGCAAGAGGATTGCCTGAGCCCAGGGGTTCGACACCAATCTGGGCAACTTGGCAAGACTTCGTTTATTTAATAAATCAAAAAATAAATCGGGCGTGATAGTGCTCACCTGTAGTTCCAGCTCCTTGGAAGGCTGAGGCAGAAGGATCGCCTGACCCAGCAGGTCGAGGCTGCGGTGGCTGTGCGTGTGCCTCTACACCCCAGCCTGGGTGACAGAGTGAGACCCCGACTAAAAAAAAAGAAAAATAAGTTTTCACCATATATACATAGTACAAAGGGTATGTTTTATGGCATATTGTAAAATTTGACATTGAAAATGCTGTAAGCCTATTTAGCATTGTTGATCGGTTTCTGGAAACGGATATTGAGCGAAGCGATGTTCAGGAGGCCCTTGAATCGTATTTCATTGTAGCGTTGATGAGAAAGAGATACTGGCTTTGTTATATAGCGTTTTGCTTAAAGTCAGTTTCCAGGAACCAACTGAAGATATTAAGTGGGGATTTATCGTAAATCTATCACTTTTTTTTGAATGGGTGGGTCTCACTCTGTTGCCCAGGCTAGAGTGCTGTGGCACGGCCCAGCCTCAACCTCCAGGGCACAGGCAATCCTTCTTCCTCAGCTTCCCAAGTAGCTGGTGGTATAGGCATGTACCACAATGGCCCGGTGATTTGTTTATTTTTGTAGAGACAAGTGTAGCTATGTTGCCCAGGCTGGTCTCGAACTCCTGGGCTCAAGCAGTCCTCCCACCTCAGCTTCCCAGCGTGCCTGGCCTGTTACATCTTTTTTAAATGTACCAGTGGAATCTAAATATTATAGGGGAATAAATACTGTCATTTATTTGGAAAAAATACCCGAGCAAGGTATTCTTTTATTACCAGAAAATTTATGTTGTTCCTTCTTTGTCCAAACTTACATTTCTATTCCATTTCTCCACTGATTTCTTTTTTTTGAGTTGGAGTCTCACTCTGTCGCCCAGACTGGAGTGCAGTGGCCACTTCCGGCCACCGCAGCCTCGACCTGCCGGGCTCTGGCGATCCTTCTGCCTCAGCCTTCCGAGTAGCCGGAATTACAGGCACGCGCTACCACGCCCGGCTGATTTTTTGATTAATTGTAGAGATGAGGTCTCGCTGCCCAGGTGGGTCTCGAACCCGTGGGCTCAGGCAATCTACTCACCTCAGCCTCCCAAAGGCGCGGGATTACAGGCTGAGCCACCGAGCCCGGCTTCCACTGATTTCTATCCTGATATATATTTGATTGAAAACTTTATTGGTAAAAACCTTATTATGCTTCTCTGCTTATGTGTGTGCATATATGTGTAAATACAGATACACATTTTTGGTAAATTTGCAGTGACCTTAAGGTAAGTATTAAAAGATTTTTTCTAGGTTGAGTTCTTATTGTAGTTATTGTTAACGCACAATTGATTAGAAAATTGTGTTTATATTGAAGAGACTACATAATTACGTCAACATTTTGATACTTAATAAAAATAAAAAACAAAACTATATGGAAAATGAATACCCTAATGAGATGGATGGTGCTGTTTTCTCTTTTCAGTTAGTTTATGTATCCATAATTGAATATTATCTATTTCATGAATGAGCCTTCTGCATTAATTCTATTCTGACTTCTTATTTTAAATGTAAATAAGTAGCTGAGAATGGAAAGACTTTTGTTACAGTGTTACTCATTTCTTTGGGTGCTTTCTGAGTTATTTTTCAAGCATCACAGAGTGCTATCATCCAACACTCTATTTAATTCTCTATCAGCTAACAAGTCCACCTTCAAGTCCACCTTCATGTTTGGTGACAGCCAAAGATGGATGCCACCTGACTTACAATGGCATTTGCTGTGTAACCGTTTGAGTCCGTTAGATGCAGGATTTCAAATGATCCCTGTGTTTGGTTTTGATACCTAGGGTAGGGCACTTTGGTAAGATTTGAGTGGACTAGCAATGTGCCTTTTGTATGGGATGGAGAAGGTGGGAAGGGAGGATTGTCTTGGCGGCCTGGTTGTGGGCCTGGGTCCAGGCAGGTCGGTCTAGGAAGTGCTCCCGGAAACGGACTCTCTTACAGCTCACTGTGCCCGTGCCCCTGAGCAAGGTCGCCAGCAGTAGATGCCATTGGAACACTGCTGCTTGAGGAGAAGGGGACATGCCCGCTGCGCTCATGTTCCGGTCCGATCTCCTTTTCTGTCCACAGGATGGCTCATACCATGAAGACGTGGGTTATGGTGTTAGTGAGGGCCTCAAGTCCAAGGCCTTGTCTTTGGAGAAGGCGCGGAAGGAGGCAGTGACAGATGGGCTGAAGCGAGCCCTCAGGTGAGGGCGAGACGGTCTGGCTGGCTTCACGTCAGCTATTGTTTCAGAGTCTTCAAAAAGGCAGCACGTGGACGCGATTCTCAGAAGCTGATGCGGCACAGAGACATGACAGATGCTCATACCATGAAAGACGTCTCACTCCACCACCGTTCCCGTCTGTCCTCTTCTCCTGCTTTCCTTTGTATTTTCTCAGCGCTTATGTTTGGGCTTCCTCTTCTTCGGAATAACTGTGGCATCTCATATTGTCTGTTTGGCGCGTGCCTTGCCCCCAACTCGGGAACGTAGACGAGGCTGTTCCACTCCCGCATGTGAGTGCGGGGCTGGCGTCCTCTCTCTCGGTGCGCCTGAACGCTCTGTGTGCGTCAGCATCCTGGCTAGCCTAGTTACCAGTTACACAGACGTCTTTGAGAACTGAAGTGAACTGGATCAGCAGAAAAACCCATGAATTCTGTGGGGGAGTCCACGGATCCCAAGTTAAGAACTCTGGTCTCGGAGGGTTGTGCCCGTGGTCCCCCCCTCGCACCCCCAAGTGTGTGTAGCCTGCTGCTGTTGGGGAATTGGAGCAGTCCCTGGAAGATCTCTGCTCTGGAATTTGTGCTCCACGTCGGGAGGTTGCGATGGTTTTGTGAGGGGTTCTTCGGCCTTTTCATCCTCACCTGTCCTCGAGGGCGGGGGTCTGTGTCTGTGGGGCTCACTGCTGCATTCTCAGAAGTAAATGCGGTGCAGGAACGTGGCAGGTGCTCCCTGACCATTCGTGGAATTCACATACGGGCCCATGTCCTGGGCTGCACTTGAGAAGCAAACTATACAAACGTCGTAACTCTGTTCTCCGATATTCACATGTCATCAATGTCATCATTCTCAGTCCTGTTTCATTGTGTTCCCCTTCTACCCTTAGGAGTTTTGGGAATGCGCTTGGAAACTGTATTCTGGACAAAGACTACCTGAGGTCACTCAATAAGCTTCCCCGCCAGGTACGTCAGAAATGGATGAATGCAGCGGGTTGCAGCGGAGAGAATGTAATCGAGTCTGTGTGTCATGGGTTGAGTGTCTGGAGGATGACGGGAGAAGAAGTGAGGACTCAGCTGTTCAGAGGGTCTGGAGTGTTCACGTAAGATTCTGAAAGCAAGAGCCAGCAGGAGCTAATCACCTCATCTTACAGATGAAACCAAGGTCTAGAGACTTTATGGTACTTGCTCCGTGTGTAGAGAACTGTGGTTGGCAGTGGTCTATGAAACCGCCCAAGGGACACGTGTCCCTCTGCGGCACCACTGTCGTTTTCTAGACACACTCTGAATCTTGCTCGTTCAACCTTTCTTTTTCTTTGCTCTGATGTCTTTAAGCTTAGGTTTCCATTGTTTGTGGGCACCTATCCCCTCATCTGAGCGTTTGCCTTTGGGGCGTGGGGTCTGGTCGAGCGCCCTGGAACCCCTTGGCCTGGGATGAGTCAGTCCCTGGAGTGTTCTTCCTGCTGGGGCAGGCGGCTGCTTCCTCTGTGGCGTGCTCTGAGGTACCTGCCGTGCCGCTATCCAGGACCGCGTTTCCATCTTGTACCCGAGGCGTCCTTTTTCTTGTGGCATTCCTGGGACAGATGTGTCCATGGACAGCTGCCAACACTCCTTTAAAAACAAATCCCTTTTAAACGTGATTGGATTCAGCTTGCTAAATATTTTGTTAAGAATGTTTGTATCTGTGTTACAGGGGATATTAGTCTATAATTTTCTTTCTTTTTTGTTGTGGTAAAAAACATATAATACAAAATTTACCATCTTAACTATTTTTTTTTTTGAGTTGGAGTCTCACTCCATCACCCAGACTGGAGTGCAGTGGCCGCTCCTGGCCACCACAGCCTCGACCTGCTGGGCTCCGGTGATCCTTCCGCCTCAGCCTTCCAAGTAGCCAGAACTACAGGTGCATGCTACCATGCCTGGCTAATTTTTGACTTATTGTAGAGATGAGGTCTCGCCAAAGTTGCCTGGGCGGGTCTCAAACCCTTAGGCTCGGGCAATCCACTCATCTCGGCCTCCCAAAGTGCTGGGATGACAGGCTGAGCCACCGAGCCTGGCACCATCTTAACTATTTTTAGTGTACTGTTGAGTTGTGCTAAGTACACTTACGCTCTTGTGAAGCTGACTCCAGAACTTTCTCACCTTGCAGAACTCAGACTCTAGACCCCTAAGACAAGAACTCCCCCCTGCTTCCTTTCCCCAGCCCCTGGTAGCCACCGTGCTGCTTTCTATTTCTATGAATTTGACTACTCTTTATACTTCACGTAAGTGGAATCATCCAGTTTTTGTCTTTTTGTGACTGGCTTATTTCACGTGACATTAATGCTCTCAAGATTCATCTATGTGGTAGTGTGTATAAGAATTTCTTGTGACCCGCCTGGGCAGGCGAGACCTCATTTCTACCATAAATAAAAAAAAAAAAATGAGCCGGGCGTGGTAGTGCGCGCCTGTAGTTCCAGCTACTTGGAAGGCTGAGGCGGAAGGATCGCTGGAGCCCAGCAGGTCAAGCCTGTGGTGGCCGGGAGCGGCCACTGCACTCCAGTCTGGGTGATGGACTGAGACTCCAGCTCAAAAAAAAAAAAAATAGTTAAGATGGTAAATTTTGTATTATATGTTTTCCAGTCTGGGCGACAGAGTGAGACTCTAACTCAAAAAAAAAAAAAAGAATTTCTTTACTTTAGCTGAGCACAGTGGCTCAACATCTGTAATCCCAGTACTTTGGGAGGTGGAGGTGAGAGGATTGCCTGAACCTAGGGGGTTGAGACCAGCCTGGGCAACTTTTTTTTTTTTTTAAATTAGAATCTTACTGTATTGGCCAGGCTAGAGTGCAGTAGCACGCTCATGGCCACCCCAGCGTTGACCTGCTGGAATCAGGCGATCCATCCACCTCAGCCTTCCAAGTAGCTGGAACTACAGGCACGTGATACCACGCCCGGCTAATTATTTGATTTATTGTAGAGGTGAGGTCTTGCCAAGTGGCCTAGACTGGTCTCGAAAACGAGGGCTCAGACAGTCCCCTCGCCTTGGCCTCCCAAAATGCAGGGATTACAGGCTTGAGCCACTGTGCCTGGTCCAGTCTGGGCAACTTGATGAGACCTTGTCTCTACAATAAATAAAAAAATTAGCTGGGCATGGTGTTGTATGCCTGTAGTTCCAGCTACTTGGAAGGCTGAGGCAGGAGGATCGCCTGAGCTGAGCAGGTCGAGGCTGCAGTAGCTGTGAATGTACCACTATACTCCGGCCTGGGTGACAAAGTGAGACGCTGACTCAAAAAAAAGGATTTTCTTATGTTTTGAGGCTGAATAACATTTCATTGTATGTATATCTGCCATGTTTTTAGTCCATTCATCTATTGATGGACATTGAGTTGCTTTGCTTCTTTCTCTCGGCTATTGTGGATGTGGCAATGAACATGGGTGTGTAAATATCTCTTGGAGACCCTGCTTTCAACTCTTGGGGATATATACCCAGAAGTGAGATTGCTAGAGCATATGGTAGCTCTCTTTTTAATTTTTTGAGGTGCTGCCATATTGATTTCCCTCGTAGTTGCAACATTTTATAATCTCACCAACAGTATACAAGAGTTCAGAGTTTCCCACAACCTTGCCAACGCTTGTTATTTCCTGTTTTTTTTTTGAATAGCTATCATAATGGATATGAAATGATATTTTATTGTGGTTTTGATTTACATAATCCTCGATAATTCGTGATGTTGAGCATCTTTTCATATACTTGTTGGTCATTTGTATATCAAATTTGGAGAATCTAAAAGATGATTCAAGTCCTTTGCCATTTTTAAATTGTGTTGATATTTTGTTATTTAACAGTTGTTCTTTAAAAGTGTGGATATTAACCCTTTATCAGATATATGATTTATATTTTCTTCCATCCCATAGGTTGCCTTGGGCTTTTTTTTGGAGACAGGGATTTGCTCTGTCATCCAGGCAGGAGTGCAGTGGCCCAGACACAGCTCACTACAACCTTGAACTCCTGGGCTCATGTGATCCTCCTGCCTCAGCCTCCTGAGTAGGTAGGACTGCAAGCTCACACTACCTCATCCAGCTAATTTTTAATCTTTGTAGAGAGGGTCTTTCTGTGTTGTCCAGGCTGGTCTTGAACTCCTACCCTTGAGCAGTCCTCCCGCCTCAGCCTCCCACAGCACTGGGATTACAGGTGTGAGCCAGTGAGCCCAGTCACCTTACAAGTTTTTAAGTTTGATTGTATCTCATTTATTTTTGCTTTTGTTGCTTGTGTTTTGGTGTCTTATCAGAAAAGTCATTGCCAAATCCAGTGTCCTGAAGTGTTCCCTCTATGTTGTCTTCTAAGAGTTTTACAGTTTTGGGTCTTTAATCCACTTTGGGTTGATCTTTGTGTATGGTGTAAGATCAGAGTCAAATTTCATTCCTTTGCATAGGGTTTCCAGTTTGCCCAGCATTATTTGCTGAAGAGACTGTCCTTTCCCATGTCAGTGGTTTTTTTCATGCTTTTTGAAGATCATTTGACCGTATATGCAAGGGTCTTATTTCCTGGCTCTTTATTCTGTTCTGTTGGTCTGTATGTCTGTCTTGATACCTCTACCACACTGGCTACTGCAATAAATGCCGATGGGATTTTGAGAGGTTGCACTGAATTTGTAGATCATTTTAGGTAATATGGGTGTATGACAACATTAAGTCTTTAGATTTATGATCATGGGATGGTCTTTCCATTTATTTGGGTCTTCAGTTTCTTTTTTTTTCTTTTGAGTTGGAGTCTTACTCTGTTGCCCAGACTGGAGTGCAGTGGCCACTCCCAGTCACTGCAGCCTCGACCTGCTGGGCTCCAGTGATCCTA
>NW_007251154.1:460642-463767 GCF_000164805.1 Carlito syrichta | reverse complement strand
GCCTCAGCCTTCCCAGTAGCCGGAACTACAGGCGCGCACTACCACACCCGGCTGATTTTTTGATTTATTGTAGAGATGAGGTCTCACCTGCCCAGGCGGGTCTTGAACCCGCCCACTCAGGCAATCCACTCATCTCAGCCTCCCAAAGACGCGGGGTTATAGGCTGAGCCACCGAGCCCTGGTCTTCAGTTTCTTTCAGCATTGTTTGATAGTTTTTAGTGTACAAACCTTTCACCTCCTTGGTTAGGTTTATTCTCAAGTGTTTTGTTTTTTTGTATGTTGTTGTAAATAGAATTGCTTTCTTAGTTTCCTTTTTGGATTGTTTGTTATTAGTGTATAGAGAAAAAAACCCTAATAATTTTATTTTTATTTTATATCCTGCAATTTTGCTGAATTTATTAGTTCTAACTTTTTGTGTGTGTGTAGTCTTGGTTTTTCTACATATAATATTGTGTCATCCGTGAACTAAGATAATTTTACTTATTCCTTTATAATGTGGGTGTCTTTCTTTCTCTTGCTCTGGTTAGGAACTGCCTTGTTCTTGATCTTAGAGGTTGAAAAACTTTAACACAGTTTTATTGTTTTTTTGTGGCTTTGCCATTTGAAGTCTATGCACCAACATTATAATAATGCAGGTTACTCTATTTGTCCACGTACTTACCTTTGCTGGAGAACTTTTTATTTTCTTACAGTTTTGTGTTGCTGTCTTGTGTCCTTGCATTTCAACCTCAAGGACTTCTTTTAGGGTTTCTTGTAGAACAGTTCTAAGTAATGAACGTTTTCAGCTTTTGTTCCTCTGGCAGCCTTAATTTCTCCATTTCTAAGCAACAGTTTTGCTGGATTCAGAGTTTTTTTCTTTCAGCACTTTGAGTATGTCATCTCATTCCCCTGTGGCCGGCAAGGTTTCTGCTGAGAAGACTGCTGGCAATCTCCGGGCGCCTCTGGCGATTTGCTTTGCTCTTGTTGCTTTCATGATTCTCCTTTCACTTCTGATCGTAATGGGTCTCTTTGAGTTGTTCCTAGTTGTTCCTAGTGGGAGTACATTGAACTTCTTGAATTTGTGTGTCCATTTCCTTCCTCATCTTTGGGGACTTTCTAGCCCTTTTTTCTTCAAATAAGCTCTCGCTCCTTTGTCTCTCGTCTCCTCATGGAACGCCCATGCCTCACTGCAGCCTTGTCCTCCTGTGCTCAGACAATTCTCCCGCCTCAGCCTCCTGAGTAGCTGGGACTATAGTCATGTGCCATCACGCCTGGCTAATTTTTTTATTTTTTTGTGGCGGTCTAGCTACGTTGCCCAGGTCTTGAACTCCTGGACTCAAGCAATCCTCCTCTCCTGCCTTGGTCTCCCAAAGTGCTGGGATTACAGGTGTGAGCCACCATGCCTGGCCAACATAGAGTGTTTTCATTGCTGTATAATTCTCGATTGCATGAGTACAGAGCAGTTTATTTTCCTTTATCATAATAGACAGATATTTGGGGTTTTTGTAGCTTTTGGCTGTTTTCAGTAGAGCTGCTGTTAGCATTCTTGTACATGTTTTTTGCTGCACATGCGTACTCATTTTTGTTAGGAATTACTGGTTGGAAGATGCATGTTGAGTTTTAGATGATTCTTCCAGGTTTTCTATATGGCTGTACTAATCCACACTCCCACATGGCATTGTGTAAGTTCCGTTTGTTCTGTATCCTTGACAGCACGCGTGATATTGCCAGTCTTTTTTCTTTCTTTCAAAACTCATTTCTTTTTCACCTAATCCAGTGTAGGTATGAAATGCACACTGATTTTCATTTTCAGGTTATCATTATCAAAAGATACCTTAATCTCTCATATTTGAACAGTTATTTTATCCGCATCAGTTTTATGAAGTGAGACGTGTGTTTTCCCGAGTAAAAATGTTCCAGATTTCTGTAGGGCTCACATTGTGGAGAGAAAACAATCTGCCAAATGACACTAAGTACACAGTTATCACTTTTCACGTTGACGAGGTTCAGGACAGCCCCACGTTGGGGGGTTCCCTGCGGTCTGCGTTGGTGCTTCCCAAGTTCTCTTCCTGCCTCATCTGAAGGACACTTAATTGTGTCACAGCACACCTTAGGCTTCTTCTGTGAGGAGTGTTGTACTTCTAGGAGGCAGACCTGGCAGAAAGCGCCGAGAAGGTGAAGGTCCCTATGGAGACTGGGTGGTCACTTCCATGAACAAGGGAGAAGGACGGCATGAGGCAGTTCCAGCTGCCAGGGAAAGACTGAGATGAGATTTTACAGAACATTTGCCTGAAGTCAAAACCAAAAGAAGATTCCTTTTTTTTTCCTAATCGGGTCTCACTCTTGCCCAGGCTGGAGAGCCTTGGCACAGTCACGGCTCACTGCAGCCTCGAACTCGCGGGCTCAAGCAGTCCTCCTGCCTTAGCCTCGAGTATCTGGGACTACAGCGCCCAGCCAGAAGATTCCTTGTTTATTAAAAGTTCGTTAGTGCAGAAAGGCATACAGTAAAAAATGACTGTGTTTTACTCCTTCTTCCCTACCGTTAGAAATGATTTGCGCCGGGTGAGGTGGCTCATGCCTGTAGTCCCAGCACTTCGGGAGGCTGAGCTGGGAGGACTGCCTGAGCCCAGGGGTTCAAGACCAGCCTGGGCCACGTCGCAAAACCTCGTCTCACCAAATTAAACAACTAGGCGGGCACGGCGATGTGTGCCTGTAGACACAGCTACTCGGGAGGCGGAGGCAGAAGCATCGCCGGAGCCCAGCGGGCCGGGGCCGGGGCAGCTGTGGTCACCCACTGCACTCCAGCCTGGGGGGCAGTGAGGCTCCGACTCACAGAAACAAAGGAAAACAGCTGTGACTTGGCAGGTGCGGCCGTGTCTGGCTGCGCAGGACCCGGAGGGAGCGGCAGGCGGAGGGCGCCGCTGCTGCTTCCTAGCGTCCGCGTCCCGGGCCGGCGAGGGAGGGGCGGGGAGAGCGGCGGAGGACGCTCCCTCTCTCCGCTGCCCAGGCGCCGCCGGACGTGGACCTGACCACAGCGAAGCGGCAGGATTTCGAGCCCTCCGTGGAGCAGGCGCGGCTCAGCAGCTGCCCGGGGAACAGGGCTCCGCAGCCGCCGAGGCCCCGGGAGGCGGCGTCCCCGGGCCGGG
>NW_007251154.1:459029-459934 GCF_000164805.1 Carlito syrichta | reverse complement strand
TGAGTTTCGGGCCGAGGTTTGGCTTGCGCGGGGCTCGCGGCTTCAGAAAGCCAGCCACAGCCGGGCGCGGCGCGCTGCCCAGCCCTTTGGGAGGCGGGGCGAGAGGATTGCCGGAGCCCAGGGGTTCGAGACCAGCCCTGCAGCCCGGCGACACCTCGTCTCTGCAGCACATCACAAAATTAGCCGGGCGTGGCGGCGCACGCCTGTGCTTCGTTACTCGGAAGGCTGCGCGGAAGGAGCGCCTGAACCCAGCAGGTGGAGGCTGCGGGAGCCGCGGGCGCGCCGCCGCGCTCCAGCCTGGGCGAAAGAGAGTGAGCCTCCGACTCAAAAGACAACAATTAGAAGCCAGCCAGCCGCGGACTTGGTGGCTTCTAAGAACCCTTTGCTCTTGCCGGGAAAGAAGGCACACACTTTAGTTTTCCCCACTTTGGTGGGAAGTAATAGGTTTTGGTTTTTTTCCCTTAAGGTGGGATCTTGCAGTGTTGCCCAGCCTGGTCTCAAACGCGTGGGCTCAAGCAGTCCTCCCGCCTCAGCCCCCCAAAGTGTTGCTGGACTGACAGGTGTGAGCCACTGCGCCCAGTGATTTTGCTTTTTGGGTTGCGGGTCCTGCTCTGTCGCCCAGGCTGGAGTACAGTGGCACTCTCACATCTCACCGCAGCCCTGAACCCCTGGGCTCAAGCCGTCCTCCTGTCTTTGCCTCCCAAGAGCCGGGACTGCAGGTGCACGCCACCAAGCCCGACTATCTTTAAGTTTTCTGGAGAGACCGCGTCCCGCCGTGCTGCCCGGCGGCCCCAGATTCGCAGCCTCAAGCGGTCTTCTTGCCTCAGCCTCCCGAGGCCTGGGATCGCCGGCGCGAGCCCCCGCGCCGGCCAGCCCTGGTCTGTGGGTGGGACCGAGCGCCAGCC
>NW_007251154.1:458307-459009 GCF_000164805.1 Carlito syrichta | reverse complement strand
ACCAGCCGGGCGTGGTGGCGCCTCCGGCCGCGCGGAGGGCTGGGGCGGAAGGGCCCGAGCCCCGCTGTCGAGGCCCCTCGGCCTGGGCGGCAGAGCGGCCTCTCGCTCCACGCGCCAAAGTTCCTCTGGGCGCCTGACCGCAGGAAGCGGAAGTGCGACTGGGGCGCTCCTGCCACCTGCGTCCCTCCCGAGTGGACGCCCTCCGTCCGGGGCTTAGCCGAGGGGTCTGCCCTCCCGCGAGAATTCTTTCTTGGGCTCCCGTCCAAACTAGGATCTTCACCTAGGGCGGACCAGACACTGCCGGCTGGCCGTGGATTCCTTGTCTTGGCAGCCGCCTTCAAGCCCTTTTGCCCTCCACAGGAAACTGGGAAGCTCACGGGAAGAGCCAGGACACGAAGAAAAGGAAACTGGATCCGTCTTAGCTGAAGCTCAGGCCCGGCCTTGGACTGTGGCCAGGGCCCTTGGAAAACCGCTTGCTTAGCCGGAGTTGACTCCGGATTCCCGGGGAACGAACTTCCTTCCGAGCGTGCGCCTTTCCTCCTGACCCCGCGCCCCCCGCTGCAGCCGGGCTCTGGACACAGCGGGCGCCTGCTCCCTTCGAAGCGACGCTAGTGCAGACGGACTTGCGGGAGTCTCCCCGGGCTGCTGCCCTCCCGCGTCGCAGGCCGGGCTTAGGCCGAGCTGAGCCCCGCCGGAACAGCC
>NW_007251154.1:377964-457872 GCF_000164805.1 Carlito syrichta | reverse complement strand
GCACGGTGCGTCACGGCAAGCGCCAGGCCCTGCTCAGCGCGACCGCGGCGGCCGTCCTCGCGCGACAGCAAGGCTGCTCTCGGCGGCGACACCACCGTTGTGTGCTCTCAGGACCATTTTCTCTTGAGCAAGGAAATAATCCAAATTTCGCCCTTTGAAGCCAACCCTCTACTTCTTGACAAAATTATACGGCGTTTCCTAAGCTGCGTACCCCTTGCCCGAAACACTTGAGACCAGAAGTGTTTCGCATTTTGAATTTTTTCAGAGTTTGGGATAATTGCCCATGTACAGAGAATCATGGGGTTGGGCTTCAAGTCTAAACATGAAATTCATTTAGTTACACATATCCCAGAAGTAATTTTAGAAATATTTTAAGCAATTTTGTGCATGAAATAAAGTCTGTGTACAGGATATATGGCTGCTGAGGGGGGCTGGGTCTTTTTTCCCCAGGGCCCCTGAATCAACTGTTGTACGCTGTCACATCACGTGAGCTCAGATGTGGAATTTCCGTTTTTGTGGCATCACATGCAAGTTTCAGATTGTAGAGCTTTTCAGTGAGGGGTCCTCAAACCTGCAGTTGTCTTTATTTCTTCATTTCAGATGCGAGCTGTAACCCATCTTAACATAGTTTTTTCAGTGTTTAGGTGTTTCAGGATTCTTTTCTTCCAAATAATGAGTTTGCATTTACTTATTTTTTTTTTTAATTTGAGTTGGAGTCTCACTCTGTCGCCCAGACTGGAGTGCAGTGGCCGCTCCCAGCCACCGCAGCCTCGACCTGCTGAGCTCCGGCGATCCTTCCGCCTCAGCCTTCCAAGTAGTCGGAATTACAGGCATGCGCTACCACACCCGGCTGATTCTTTGATTTATTGTAGAGATGTGGTCTCGCCGCCCAGGCGGGTCTCGAACCTGTGAGTTCGGGGCAATCCACTCACCTCAGCCTCCCAAAGGCGCGGGGGATTACAGGCCGAGGCACCGAGCCCGGCACATTTACCTTATCAGACGCACCTTGGGCTGGGCTGTGCCTCGTCTTGGGTGACATGTCTGGGGGTCACAGTCCCATTTGTGGGAAGCTGTAAACCTGAGCAAAGAACTGTCTTCAAGGACTGGACAGCAGTTGGCCACTGCCAGTCCTTGGAAAGACGAAGAGCCAGCAGCTTGCCCTGACTTCCCTGTCTTCTAAAAGCTCTGACCTTCCTTGCCGTTGCATGGATCTGGTCATGTTAACATCTTTTGATGTTTACATCCATCCCATTCTCAGAAAAAAAATCCTGCAGTGTAATCTTAGTTCAGGGCAAACTACTGCTGAAACGTTGTCAGGAATTACCAGGAATTAGAAATCCAGGAATAAATGACACACGGCTCCATGTAGCACCAGTGAAAAATGCGAAACTTGTTGGAAATGAAACCCCAAAGCTCAATAAAAGCAAGTTTGGTTTATTTGAATGGTTTCATTAAATAAGTCTACAAAGGTAACAAACTGAAGCACGAAGCGCAATCTTACAAGGAGCGCAACACCCAGAGTTAGTGCAAAATGTACAATGAACGGCTGCTGCTGAGAAACCCCCAAAGTTTGAATTCAGTTTATTTATTTTTTTAAACAGCGTACGTTGTTAAATAATGTAAGGAAAACATTTATAATCCAGAAAGATTTCAATGTGGAAAAAGATACTCAAAGTGTACTATTAACACAAAAATAATTTAAACAGTTCAGTAGCACTAGTTCATTCCTCTAGGCTTTAGTTATTTCATCCACAGGAGGGGGAAAAATCAACAGTAAATAAAACCAGTTCTTTTTGTGTATGAATAGATTTCCAGATTATTAAGCCAAAATAACAGTCACATGCTGCGCCCGGCCCCCTCGTTCCTCTGGTGTGAAGTCTCAGGCGGTCCTTTCCTCACTCGGTCCCATCCTCCTCCTCTCCCCAGAATCACAAGCAGAGAATAAACGCCGCAGCCTCAAAGCAGGCCTGACGCCCCTGCCCCTTCCACGTCCACCTTCCTGAAGCCTTCAGCTCTCACGTGCATCTCGGCCCAGGCCAGCTTACCGAAGTCAACGGGACCCACAGGAGCGCCCAGGGCTCAGAACGCCTCCAGCCTCTGGCGCTGGTTCCTGGGATGTGCCGTTGAGGCGGGTGAAAGATTGGAAACATGTCCGTTTCCTAAGTCAAGAGACGGAACACTCCAAACGCGGAGAGTCCCGGCCTTTCTCTCCATCTCGAGAGAACAGATCCCAAACAGCCAGTTAGGACAGTATTTCCAGAAAGCTCTGAAAATAATAGACTGCCCGTTACAGCCAGGCATAGCACTAAATAATACTGGTTGGTTGCAGTTATTATTCAAGGGGAATATTTATATGAAAATGTGAGAGTATTAGTTGTAATTTGAAGGTGGCACAATAGATTATGATCCTGCAACCATGTGGACATCATAGAGGAAATGGGTAGGCATAAGTGTTCTTTCCAACTCAGACGCAGAAAGTCCTTTTCCACAAGACAGAGGTCCCCAAGCTGAAGAAATGCACGGTCCACCTGCAACAAGAGGAAGGCGACCCACAGCTTTTCTTAGAGCAGCCTTCTCCATTTGTGACTTTGCTCTCAGCGCTTCCTGACTTAAAGACTAGTCCCCACCCCCTTCTCCTCGTGTTCAGTTTCCTCTAGGTCATGTCTGGTCAAGCCTGGCTCCAGTCAGTAGGTTCATGACAGCCACAGGCCAGGCGTCACATGGCCTCAACACAAGTTTGCTCCCCGTTCTTTAGTCGCCATCTTCTGCTCAGCACTCACCACTCAGTCTTAAATCGCCCAATTTTGTTGTAACACCCATCCTCACTATCCTGAAGCAGACCTTCCTGTTTTCAACCACTAATGCCAACTTAACTTCTCACCCTACTCATCTTACACCTGCTCTAGACAAAGTTGTTGAGTGACTTAAAAAAAAAAAAAACTCTTTCCGTTTCCCTTTGGCATGCCCACTGCTGGGGTCACATGGACCTAGGATTTTCTTCCACATGCCCATGTTGATCTGGGGTCTGGGTCTGATAAGTTGGTGCTGATGGCAGAAGCAATAGAAGTCCAAGGCACTAAAATGTCCAGCAAGCAACACTGGGAGAACAGAAGTATTCAAGTACAGTAATTTATACAATTTTACATTCACATTTATTTATCTAATACAATGGAAATACAAAGGAAAAAGTTAAAGTGTCTCAATAAGTAGAGGACAAAGCTAGCTTTTTTTGGAACTTTTTAAACGTTTCATATTTTACTCTTAAAACTACTGTTGTCCAACAACATTTATATATCACAGTGTTTCCACATCAAAACTGATGGCAAAGTTACATGTCCGCAGGGAACTTAATTTCTTTTTTCCTAATTGCTAATGCTGCAGTCAAAGCTGCTAATATCTTTTGCTTAAAGCACTAATGACCTATCATAAAGGGTTGCACCCCCAGTCCCCTGGTATTTTTCACTGGGTTCTAAAGAGCAAAGAAAAACAAAAAGAACCAAAAAAGAGGGGGGGAAGAAAAGGAGAGGGAAGGGTAGGAGAGAGCCCAATGGCTGTTTTTCCTTTTGTCTTGTGGTTTGGATTCTTGAGGGAGTAAGGGGTTGGGGCGTGTACCAAAACCAAGAGCTCCACACGCTTGAAATTTGACGGGGCCGACTTCACACCGAGCTCCACCCCCCCAGTAGCTTCCTCATGAACAAGACTGTCCTGGCCCTCGCCTTCACTGCTGGGTAGAGACAAACAGGAAAGCATGGTCTGAAACTGCCCCTTCACAGGAAGCTGCTCTTTCCTTTTTGCCCCAATCCAGTGGACGGAGGGGGAGGGAGACGCTCCATTCTGAGGGCTCAGCGCGGTATTAGAACATTCCCTTCGGGCAAGAAGCCACCAGCTAAGCGCAGCACTAGTCGTTAGTAATAGGCTACCCTCCCAACCCTTCCCTCCCTTCCGCATTCTGTCTCCTGCCCCCAGATCTACTCATTAATGTCTCTAGGTCTGGCTAAGTGGTCCGCAGGTTGGAACCCGGGGGGTTGCTGATGGATTTCTGCAAATTGCTGATGCTGAAATTCTGCAGGGAGGCAGTTCCCACAGGCTGGAACTGGCCGAGGGGCTGTGGTGCTGGGCCACCCGTCCCACTCCACTGAGCGCCAAATGGGGCGGCTGGAAAACCGTACTGCTGTGGGGGGCACATAGCCTTGGTGAAATGACCTAGAGAGGTAGCTGATGCTGCAGAGATGGGGGCAGAGCCACCCAGGTTCGAGGTCATGGAGATGCATAGCTGCCCAGGTGCAGAGAACTTTCTTGCCATTCCAGGGCCCTGACAACAAGAAAACCACATGTAAAGTCTGGTGTGAGTATACCACCCAGGGGTGTAGGATGCGTCACACTAAAATACACTTCCACTGTACTCTTATAGGGTCTAGCAAAACAAAGCCTTCTATGCTCTTTATACGGGGGTGCCAAAAAAGTGCAAACACATTTTAAGAGATATTATCTATGTATTACTTTCCGAAGTTGAATTAAATTACGGTAGTAATGTGTAGTATGACATTTGCTCAAATGTGCTTCCACCATTTTCTTTGACTGTCCTGCCTGTTGCACGGTGATGCTAGCATTAATCTGATTAAAGCCATCTTTTGAGTGAACATCATACTTAAAATGTGTGTACATTCTGGGGGCATCCCCTGTATCTACCAAGCAGGGGTGGAAATAACCCTTTTGACCAGAAGGGGAAGGAGGTCGAATAACCCTTTTGACCAGAAGGGGAAGGAGGTCGTGCATGTGTATGTCTGTGCAGGTAGTTCAGGTTGTTGAAGAAGAAACTGAGCTGACCACTAAAAGGCTAGGAATTCATGGAGGAAAAAAAACAGAAGGGCATCGGAGATTTTTGCCTTGTTTTTCTACAAGTGTTAAAAATTCATAAGCTACTACGGCGGCCATGGTATGAAAAGCAGCTTCTACCCCTCTGACTCAAATGTGTGTGACATTCCGTGGCACGATGGGAAGACCAACCTCGTAACTCATGTGTCCTTTGCTTCCTCTCCTGCCTGAGAGATTCATGGCATCGCGGGCCCAGTTGTCGACCAACTTGTGCAGATCATCTGTGAATGTGCCCTTCCTGCTGGACGTCATGGCCGGAGGCTGAGTCTGGGCGGCTTGGCTGTTCACTGTTCCTCCGACGGTGTTTGTGCTGCTAGTCCCTGGAGTTATCAGAAGCGACAGAACATAGACATTAAAGGAGCCTGGGTTATGCTTTCAGGAAGAGGGAAAATGTCACAGGATGACGAATGGCAAGCCACAGGATGGGGAGAGGATGAACTGGGAAGCCATGCAAGAAAGGTGGGTTCCAAGGTTTTTTTCAACCACTATTATGGCACCACAGGGAGATGGAAACAGTTTCTCTTCACCAGCTGCAGGTAAGGCTGACCAACTCAGGATGATGGCAGGTGTCCAGGGCAGGGACCTCTTTCAGCTTGTTCACAACGCATCTTAGAGTACTGGACCTGCCTGCCAGTATCCTATTCCCAGTGGCACACTGATGAGGGAGGTGAGATGCAGTCAACAGGCTCGCTGCTTTGGGACTTTGCAATGCAGGGCAAAGGAGGCTTTCTTGTGCACTGGGCAGGGCTAAAGTAGGAACAGGAATGCAAGGACAGGTGCTTGGCCAAGGAGAAGAGAGGGTTACCAACCATGGGGACACTGCCACACTCTTTCGCCATTCATTCAGAGAGTAGTAAGAGTAGTAGTGTGCTCTACTAGACTTTTTCACCTGGATCCATAAACATGAATTTGCAAGCAAACTTGGGAGGAGTTAAGCCTTCAGCCTCTCTCGACTTCCCATGAGTAAAGGACTGAGATTACTCACTAGGACAGGACTAGGTGGTGTACCTGAGTCTCTCAAGTCCAGAACAACATGTTTTTCCCGAAGATGACACCTGTCCAATTGGTTCAAGGTTCTCCAATTGGTTCTTACCCGTTCTCCCCACTCTTTCCAGAACAGCAAGCACTCCCACATAGAAGCAACAACAAAATGCAGCCGAGGCAGGGTGCAAAGGGGAGGAGAAAGCTCTGGGGTTACAATGAAGGAATTCTATTTCTATAGTTTGATGAGAAAAGAAGGAGTCTGGGTCCTGCCTGATTTCGGCTCTGCTGGAGGGCACACTGAAGATTAGTCGAAGAAGCACATTTTAGGGAAGAGGGAAAGAAGAGTCATGGTCTTGTTTGTTTTCCTCACCCCCACTTTCTTACCAGATCTCACATTTGCTACAGAACAAATACAAGCTACTAAGGTGAGTTGTGAGCCGCCAGGCCTTAAATACCCAAGTAATGGTGGGGGCTAAATGAGTGCATGCGTTTTCCTGCTTTCACGGTCAGAGTCAAAGCAGCATCAGAGCACAGCAGCACACCTCACGCAACCTAACACTTAAAAGCCCATCATCACCACCGTGGGTCTCAAGACAGGATTATATCCTATCACCCAGGGAATAGCACACCGAGCACTGTGTGGAGGAACAGCTAATTCTGAGGTGAAGCGGCAGAGTGAGGAAGATCTCATGCTGCTCACCACCATGGCAAGACTTCGAACCACAGCAGTGAGTGTCAGCTCACTTCTTGGTGCCCGCTGGAGCCACACAGGGATTGCTATTGCACATACAGTGTAAAGGGATGGGTACGCTCCCCTCCAGTACAGGAGAACCCAAGTGGAGAAGTGTTAAATAAAGCACAGGAAACAGCCTTCTGGGAAGAGCAGATGTGAGACAGTGGTGAAGTCTGGAAGCACAGGCAATGGATGGCAGTTGTGGTCATGACCACATCCAGAAAGCAGGCATACCACATGCATGGGGACTGCATCCCGGTGGAATGGTTATTGCTGGGTGAACGCAATGTGAGAGACAATCAAAATGAAAACCGGAAATAACCACAAGGGAGCTAAACCCAAGCTGCCTAGCGGGGGAGGGGGGGGGACTGCTTGTTCCACGAGCACAGTCTGGAGTCACACCTCTCTAGTCTGATGCTGGCTGCCTGTGATGCCGCAAGGCCCTGCAGCACTAAATTTCACTTTTCCTTTTAAACTATATTCCCCAGTACTGGATTCTGAGAGGGAGGTTTATCCCATGAGAAAAAATTGACAGTTAAATCTTATTCTGGGTCTGTAAGCAGGCTCCCTGTTAAAGAAGGAAACAAATGTATCCCTTTCTGACCAGAAATTAACTCCTGAGAAAAGCAGACTCCCATGAAAGCTAGTAGAGAGGCCTTGCAGAGTGCTGACTCATCTCTGAACCCTTTTAAGGTCTTCTAAAAAGCCTAAAAAGGAAAATACGCTTACCCCTAATATTCATTTTTTAAAATTTCCTCCTGCCATAACACTACATTTCTCCTATCCCACACTGCCAGACACTAGGAACAATAACCTATTATGAACTGCAACTTTCTGCTGAATGTCTCACATATAAAGTTTTCCTGTTGATTCTATATCTAGAACCTTAGAGAGGTGGCCTGCTGGGTTGCTGAATTATCCGTGCTTTAATGAGAAGCCACCAGTCTAAGAAGCCAACCTCTACAAAGTAGTGTTTCTTTCCCTCAATATAGCTGACATTTCCCACGACAGTGTCAACAATGTGAGGTCATGGACTATGCTTCATCACTGCTGACTTTCCAGTGGGGGTAGCACAGTGCCTGACTCATATTTGCTGACCAAAGGACTGTATTTTCCACAGGAGCCAGGCATCTTCAATCTCCCTAAAGGCATCCATAGGCATTACCAATCCATGACTGTCACGGAGCAAGGCTCACATGGGGTCACCACTGAGAGCACTGACTACGAGGTGATCTCTAAGTCAGAAAGAACAGCCAGTAGACAGCAGTTAAGCATGTTAAAGATTACATCAGAAAAGGGTGCAGAGGTGGATGGACGTTAGGAATCAGGGAGCTGCGAGGCTTCAGAGTTCAAAGAACTCATGTATAACAGGCTTTGCAATCAAGGACAAAAATAACAGAAAGAAAAGATAATTACTACAGAGCTGGTTGCAGGGACAGACTTTTTTCACCATCTTCCCTGAAGCACAAAGAGAGAAGCAATGTGTTAAAGATAAAGAAACATCAGTGTAAAATATTAGAATCCCCAAACAGCACACAAAGGCCCAGCAAGAGAAAGCAGGAAGGGGGACGGACAGGCAGGTAGGACCTGGACCTGGCAGCCCTTGCCATAGATCACCTTCTGTGGAATGTTGACCTAGCTGGCTGCTAGCCTCCACAGGATTATCCGACAGACTGTGTTATCTGGCCGACAGATGTTGAGTCTCCATGCCCAACCTTTGCATCTAAAAAAGTGATGTCCTGCCTTAAGGTTCTGGAATGAGGGAGGAACTTCAGTCTCTAAGGTCTCACTGCTTGAATTTCAAATACCCAAGCAGTGCTGCCATTGACCCTGTCCCACTTCCTGTTTCTCCAGCTGGGTTGTTAAAAAGCACTCAATTAATAAATGCATTAGCAATCCTACCACAATAAGCTGATAGATAGAATCATTGTTACAGTTTTAAGTTTATTTAAATTGGCTATTAAATTTCTACATCCTAGACATATATACTAAGCCCATCCCTTTCAGAAAAAAGTATGTGGAAAACAAGCAACCTCTGAACATAAAAAGAGCAGTAAGCCAAGCCGTGCTTCCAAACCATTATCTATTTTGAAAGCATTGAATAATACATCCCAGACTAGTAAGGTCCCCACCCTTTTAAGTACCTGTTTTCTTTCCATATTTCAAGTCTGCCTCTTGGGATCTGTTCACCAGGCTTACATGGCGTATTCTGATGTGCCTTCAACAGATATAGGGCCTCTCATTTTAGACCCCAGGGAAGTGATAAGATTTAATATTTCTAACCATTTTTATTTCAACAACAGGGGTAATACACCTACCTTTAAGAATGGGATGAGATTTCAAAATTAATTGAAGTGGTACTTGTCACATTATACTTCCCAAAAAGAAGCCTTGGTTTTCTTCCTTTGCTCGCTGACATTTCAGGCTACAGATCATAGGCCTGGCATGTCACATCCTGCTTGAAAATACCTAGCTCCTGCTACTGATGTCCTTTCATCTTTCTAGCTGGACGTGTAGCTTATTTAAGTGTCAAGTTGCTAATATGCACAGTCCAGGCTAGTCCAAACAGAAAAATGATTGATCTCAGTGCTCAAAAATCACACATGCTTGGAAAAGACCCGACTGGGTAATGTCTTCCACACCCTTCTTTGTTCAACAGCCCTGGACTAGTGAATGGAGGGCAAGGCAGTAAAAGATCGCCTCAAGTAGTCAATCCAGTACAGATGGAGGTAAAACAAAGAGAGGTGCTAGAAGGATTACGCGTGCGAGTGGGGGAAATGGAGTTAAATGTGTTGTACTTCCCTTTAAATCTGGTCACTACAGAAGACAAGGGAGGTATGAATTCTTCCCACCATGAAGAGGCCCAAGGACCTCCGAATCATACTCAGAAACAGTGATGGCCCGAGCACATGCATTTAGAAAGCACTTCAATAACCACATCAGAAGTTTGAGGCCTTAACAGAGAAGCTCCTCTTTACCCATATTCTAACAAAGGGTTTCTATTTGAGCTGTTTCTGTTTGTTTGTAAAACTTTTATTCAGTACACATATACTGACTACCTACCATGTGCCAGGTAGGCACAGGCTAATTAGAGGAAAATCATGCTTCCAGGTGCTGTTTCTGTGTACATTACTTGATTTGTACAATACCCCTAGGACACAGGTATTGTCTTCATTTCACATATGGGGAAGATGGACTTGTTACTATGTCTTGTTTTTAAATAGAAAGCTAGGAAATCCCAGCATTCATGTTAAAAAGATAATTTTCACTTGCAGGTGCTGAGTCAGTCTTTAATAGAATAAATGCTTTATCAGAATAACCACAAACACACCAAATTTGTTTGTTTTTTTTTTTGAGTTGGAGTCTCACTCCGTAGCCCAGGCTGAAGTGCAGTGGCATGCTCATGGCCACCACAACATCGACCTACTGGGCTCCAGCGATCTTCCCGCCTCAGTTTTCCAAGTAGCCGGAACTACAGGCACGTGCTACCACACCAGGCTCATTTTTGAGATATTGTTGAGACGAAGTCTCACCAAGTTGTCCGAGCTGGTCTTGAACCTGTGGGATCAGGCAATCCACTCGCCTCGGCCTCCCAAAGTGCAGGGATTACAGGCTTAGCCACCAAGCCCGGCCACAAATTTGTTTTTATTTTTTATTTTTTGAGTCGGCATCTCACTCTGGCATCCAGGCTGGAGTGTAGTGGCACATTCATGGCCACACCAGCGTCGACCTGCTGAGCTCCAGCAATCGTTCTACCCCAGTCTTCCAAGTAGCCAGAACTACAGGTGTGCACTACCATGCCCAGCTAAATTTTATTTATTGTAGAGAAGAGGTCTTGCCAAGTTGCCTGGGTTGGTCTTGAACCCGTGGCTCTGGCAATTCACTCAACTCGGCCCCTCAAAGTGCTGGGATTACAGGCTGAGCCACTGAGCCCGGCCCAAACTTGCTTTTTAAACTACTGATTTATGGGGTTAGAGGGCAGTGGTGGTTGAATGATCCCATAAAGAGATTCTAGCATCTTTTCAACTAGAAGATGCTTATGCTTAATTGAGAAGAGAAAAGGATTTCAATCTATCATTGAAAAAGAACAGAGAAAAACAGGGCCTAGTTTTTACTTGCTGCCAGGACCTAAGTACATCTGTGGTCAAGATGCTTTCTTCTCCAACGCTGGGGCAGAGAGGCAGCATTGAACATGGCTGTGGAGTTGTCTTCATTACTCTAAACAGCCCAGCAGTCTACGGCTTTGATACCATACCTACCCTCTGTCAAGGTCTATGAAGAAGCAATTCTACCAGAAAGTTACATTGAAGTTTGTGGAAACCTATTATTATTTCTATATCTTTTATCATAATTAATGTGGGGTCCCAAACTTCTGAGGGTAACAGTAATTCAGCCAAGCCACTGAGTAGATGATATACAAAAAGAGACAAATGAAATGAACTGCATGAAACATCAGATCCAAGCAGCAGAAAAACAAGGACAAGGAAGGAGTAAAGGTGTTACACACAAAGAGCCAAGCAGGGCGTACTCAGAAATCGGGTCCTCCTGCCACCAGGTTTGAATGTCACCTGCTCAGATGCACAGTTAAACTTCGCACAGCCTGTGAGAGGGGAAAAACAAGGAAGAACAGAGAGAGGAGAAGAGACAGAACACAACTACAAGATGTTAGAAACTTGAGGTTGGAATGGTAGAATGCACTAAGATGGCACACAGAAGAACAAGCTTCTGGGGGAAGATCAGATAGGTAAAAGAGGAAATACCAGGGCTACATTCTCTTCCTGTGCAAGATGCTGAAGCCTTTCTGAGTTGGAATAATGTTAGCTAGTTTGCACCCCTTCACATTCCTCTTCTGAAGCAACCATATAATCTCTCATTTCTGTGAAAATGTGGCAAAGGCACCTAAACCCAGGTACCAATATTTTTTCACTCTTTTCTGTCCAGATATACAACTCCCTTAAATTCTTGTTCTAATGTTACTAGAAGCTCTTTCCTCTGCAGAAATGTTTTCAGCAATCATTAGTAAGCAAACTATATAGAAAGCAGACTATAGGTAAAATATTGAATTGTAGTGCTATTCACTGTAATATGCCACTCTCATACTTAGGAGTTACAGAATTCTATACCGGCTAAGAAAATGCATTAGCTTTCAGAAACTGCTAAAACCCCTTAGAATTTCATCCAGGAAATCTCAGCATAGTATTAAAGCATAAATTCCAAATCCCAAATGAGTTATTCATCAAAGTTAACAGATGTAATTTTCCACTGTAATCTCTTGGAACAAAGCTATTTCACCTGATGGAAGCAATAAGCCCTCTGATTCTAATCATCACATTCCCCTTTCAGCCCGAAGGTTATTAAGTGTACACCAGAGGCTGTGTTCTGGCTAACTGGTCTCCCAACCCACCTTAACAATAGGTTACTCATCAGGCTTCTGTCTCAGGTATGACAATATTTCCATTTTAATGTTTTTGGAAGATGATGGTTGCTTTGATTTCTTACCTTGACCTGGAGCAGAAAGGCTTGGTACTGAAATGGCACCATCACTGGTGAAGGCTGAACAGAGGTTGTCACTGGAGGGAGATGGCTTAAGGGTCTGTAACAGCTGATTCTGCCCAGACTCTGGGACATTGCCAGGAGGATGGAGGGTCTGCTGGGGGTGCAAGACTGAAGCTGCACTCTGACCAGACAGGTTACCTGCCAAAAGATAAAGTGGCATGAGGAAACATGTCCAGCGTTCCCCATGCACTCACTAGGCACTGTTTTTATTCCTTCAGTGTGTCCTACCGAGTGATTAATGATGGGTCAAAAACTTTAAGTTCATGAAAGAACCAAGTTCTCACTAACAGGATGGAAGTGAGGAATGACACTAAGAATCAACAAGCAATAAAGATTTCTGAACTATCCCAGAGGCTTTTTAGCTGTAGGAAGCCTGGATGATCCACAAGTATGAGCAGAGTAAGATTAGAAAATACAGTGGATGCCAGGATTCCAAATGGTAATTGCACAATTTTTTTTCACTCTATTAGAAAAGATGTTGAATCGTGATACACATAGGTTAGGCAGTTTCTGCTTAGATTTTCTTATAAACATGCATCAGACACAAAAGAGATGTGAGTATTGAAAGTCTAAAATTATTCTTAGTATGTGACTTTCCATCACTAGGTCAATTGTCCTAAAACTGACTAACTTCTTTGTTCCCTAGTAACTGGTTGGCTAGAAATTCGATAAAAAGGTATGTTAAAATTGGAGACAGAATCTGATTGGGATCAGATCAGAGATTAACTGACTTCCTTTTATTATCACATCTCTACTAGTAGGTTGCATGAATTGGTCCTAATGTGCCAGAAAAAGAATTTGGGCATCTATGAAAACTTCTAGTAAAAGGAGCTACTAAGAAGTGTGCACCAACATTCTTAGCACATTTTAGCCCTCTTTTACTTTTCAACTAATTATCTGCTAACACTACCATAATTTCACCGAACAATGAAAAACTCTCTATCACAATTAAGATACATTCCATTATAAAAGATTATGACAACTATTTAATTGCAACAAGTAACAAGTTCTTGAACTCAGTGTAGATAAATGAAATAAAAGCCTTAATCAAGGAAGTTACCACTTAGACACACCCAAGTATCTATATGACATTACATGCATCCCAGCTGTAATTGTGACCAACTTATTCATCAAAAAGAAGAATCTACCTGAACTTCATTGAACAAAGAATAATTTATTTTCTTCCAACTGCCCAAGACTTTGCTTTAATGTGAGTTACATGAGTAAACAGGCAAATGTCTATCCTTGGCCAGGCATGGTGTCTCATGCCTATAATCCCAGGACTTTGGGAGACCTAGGCGGGAGGACTGCTTGAGCCTAGGAGTTCGAGACCAGCCTGTGTAATACAGTGAGACCGCACCTCTACAAAAAATAAAACAGCTAGTCAGGCATGGTGGTGTATACCTGTAGTCCCAGCTACATGGGAGGCTGAGGCAGGAGGATTGCCTGAGCCCAGGAGGTTAAGGCTGCAGTGAGCCACGATTGTGCTGCTGCACTCCAGTCTGGGCAACAGAGTAAGACCCTAAAAGTCTAACCTTAAGAACAGCTATAAATGAAGATTACCAGTAAATAGCAAAATGGATTACAATGGAATAAGCCACTGTATTCACCCCATCTACTTCTATGGACACAAAAAGAGGTAAAATAAATATGAGGCGTACAGAAGAAAGCAAGAATATTAGGAGAGCCAAATTCCTTTGAATTTTAACAAAACAACAAATGTTCAACAGGCTACACAAATAGAGAAAGAAAAATAAGACAGCCATGGCTGACTTGGTCCAGGGCTTTTTACCTGAAAGCTGGGGGCTTTTGTTCCCCAAGGAACTGCTGCGACTCGACTTGCTGCCTTTGCTTTTGGTAGGTCGTCTTCTTCTCCCTGAAAGGGGAGCAGCTGGGGGAATAATGACAGCAGGGGGAATCTTGCCCAGTTTGGTATACAAAGATTCAATTTCATGCTTCTGGCGACTCTGTAGATCCTGAATTTCTTTAAGATGTCTACAAAAGATAATCAAATATAATTCCAAAATCATAATCTCCTTCATTCAAACTAGAATTAACAGCATATTCTTCAACCTGCATGCAAGTGTTTACTAGTTACCAATGAGCCTTTTCCCCAAATGCATTACCATGAGAGTCTAGCTTGTCAGCTCACTTTGCTGATCTCCATTACCCAACCCATATTCTAACAAGCTCCGAGCCAACAAAAAATGGTTGTTAGGGGGATAAGATTTCCTGGCTTTTGAGGCTATGTGCAGGATATCTGAATTTGCTACTGTGAGTCAATTTGCCAAATATGCTTAACAAAACCCGTGAGCATAATCCTATATCCCAATGCCATTACTGGGTTCATTTGGTAGACTAATAAGTAGCTAACGGTGATTAATAGCGATTAAAAGTGGTTTTTTATAACTTTGTAAAAATTTTATTTTAGATTCAAAGTGCTTTTAATAAAAACAATATTCTAGTAATAATATAAAGCTGCTGAAGAAGATCTGTAACTAGAAATGTGATGGATTCTCATATGTGTAAGAGAACCTAATGAACCACATACATTCAGGCAACTTAAGCTTTTGCATATCACCTCTTTCTTTCTCTTCTTGCCTGGAAGAAGCTACCTAGGGGATACTAGCTAGGAATCTTTTTGGGTGGGGGGGACGTAGGTATATGGAGTGGGGCCTTGAGGGCACCTTCTCTCTTTTTTTTTTGAGTTGGAGTCTCACTCCATTGCCCATGCCGGAGTGCTCATGGTCACCCCAGCATCGACCTGCTGGGCTCCAGCGATCCTTCTGCCTCAGTCTTCCAAGTAGCCAGAACTACAGGTGCGCACTACCACACCCGGCTAATTTTTTATTTATTGTAGAGACTGGGTCTCACCAAGTTGCCCGGGCTGGTCTGAAACCTGTGGGCTCAGGCAATCCACTCGCCTTGGCCTCCCAAATTGCTGAGGCACCTTCTCTTTCAATGAATATTAATTTTGGTACTAGGCTCTAGACTTTAAAACATTATCAGCCATTATTCTTTCACAGGAGAAAATATACTTACTTTTCTCGTAGTCGTCGCAGCTCTAACTTTAAGTCTTCATCTTCAATATCTGACTCATTGTCACTACTCATGTAAGAGGAGTTAAATGAGTTACTAAGGCTTTGACTTAGACTCTGGATAGGAAGGCTCTTTGAGCACAGCTGTTGGGAGGAGTGTGGACTGCCTGAACCATCGTCCACATCCCTACTTAGAAAGGCAGCCTCTAGGTCAGAAGACGGCCCGTTTAGATGTGAAGGCTCTGACGGTTCCGGCTTTTCTTTCTTTGGTGTCACAGTAGGAAGAACAGCGTGTTCTAAACCCATAAATGGAGGAGATGCCGCTGGTCCCTCCTTCTTTGCCTCAACAATCTTGTCCTCAGTTTTCGATACCGAGAAACGACCCACTTTGTTTGTTGTGGCTGTCACCTGGAAACGTCCGACCTTGGTAGGCTGGCCAGTTTCTGATTTTGTCTCTAAGGCAGGAGTTCTGTGAGCACTATCTGGCACATCTGAAGCAATACCATGGCTGGTTATCCCATTAGGCTCTGGCTTCACCAGGGTACTCTCTGGACTACTACTTGATAGCACTGAAGACTCTGAAGTGCTGGATTCAAAACGAACAGACTTTATGTCTTCTGATTTAATTTTACCCTCTTTCTGGGCATCATCCATTGCAACTGAAACCTGTTGGAAAAAGAGAACAAAGTGAGATGAAAAACAGAAGTTCTCAATATTCAATTTCTAACATAAACCATTCTAAAAAAAGGAATAACTTCATTTCCTAGTCAATGAGTAAGCTGATTATCTCTACCCTGTCCCTCCATCTTTGACTGTGAACATGAATTGAATACCATTATAAAGAGCAGCGTATCTGTATTGAGATGCAGATTCTAAGTGGCTGGCTGGCTAAGCTTACTAAGTAAATGATTTACTTTCATATCTCATACACAGGATTCAGATTCATGTCTTAGTCAAAACAGAAACAACAACAGGTCACAGAGTTTTGAAGGTTGCTTGTGACTAAGAAAAACTGACCATGCGTGGTGGCTCAAACCAGTAATCCCAGCATTTTGAAAGGCCGAGGTCAGAGTATTGCCTGAGCTCAGGGGTTTGAGACCAGTCTGGGCAACTTGGTGCGACCTCATCTCTACAATAAATAAAAAAAATAAGCCAGACATAGTAGCATGTGCCTATAGTTCCAGCTACTTGAAAGGCTGAGGTGGAAGGATCGCCTGAGTCCAGCAGGTCGAGGCTGTGGTGGCTGTAAGTATGCCACTACACTCCAGCGTGGGCAACAGAGTGAGACTCTAACTCAAAAAAAAGAGAAAAACTACTAGGGTAATTTTCTTAAACCTGCATTCAAGTATTTACTAGTTACTAATGAGCCTTACCCCTAAATGTACTACCTACCATGAGATACTAGCATGTCAACTCACCTTGCTGGACTCCATTACCCAAAGTTAAATTTAATAAATGCAAAATGCCAGCTAAGCCTCAAGAATCACTATAACTAACTGGTAACTATAAGGAGATCCAGATCCTGGTCCTGGCTTGTCCATGTATTACAAATACAAATTCATCCACCTACAAACTTTCAGAACCTCAGTTTACAAATGAGAAAAACATCATTTACTATCCCTAATTCCAAGGGCTACTGTGAGGATACCTAGAATGTAGTTGTGAAAACAAATTTTTAAAAACAGGCCAAGTGGCTGGGTACGGTGGGTCACGCCTGTAATCCCAGCACTTTGGGAGGGCAAGGTGAGGGGAATGCCTGAGCCCACGAGTTCAAGAACAGCCTGGGCAACTTGGCGAGACCTCATCTCTACAATAAATAAAAAAATTAGCTAGGTATGGTAGTGTGTGCCTATAATTCTGGCTACTTGGAAGACTGAGGTGGAAGGATCATCTGAGCCCAGCAGGTCGATGTTGGGGTGGCCGTCAGTGTGCTACTGCACTCTAGTCTGGGCGACAGAGTAAGACTCCAACTCAAAAAAAAAAAAAAAAAAAGGTCAGCCATGGTGGCTCATGCCTACACAGTCCCAGCACTTTGGGAGGCCGAGATGAGAGGACTGCTTGAGCCCAGGAGTTTAAGAACAGCCTAGGTGACATAGTGAGACCTTGTCTTTACAAAAACAAAACAAAACAAAAAAAACTAGCCAGGCATGGTGGTGTGCGCCTATAGTCCCAGCTAATCATGAGGCTGAGGTGGAAGGGTTGCCTGAGTCCAGAAGGTTCAGGCTGTCATGAGCCATGATCATGCCACTGCCCTCCAGCTTGGGCGACAGAGTGAGACTACGAATCAAAAATAAATAAATAAATAAAAATTTCAAGGCTTGTTTAATACTATATACTAAGATCCAGAAACTCCTCACATGTTGGACCAGTTGGGGAAATAAAGTGATCTGGTGTCACTTGATGCTGACTCAGTATTGTAACTTAAGAAATTAACCCTATGAAAATTACTCTAAGCATGGAATATGCTTTTATACACAAAGATGTTTGCAGTTATTTTACTTACTATTTTGGAACTTAGACACTACCTAAATGACCCCAAATAGGAGCATCATTAGGTGAACCAACTAATCTAGATGGGGGAAAAAAAAAAGCTACAAGATATGCAGAGCAGGAGAAACAGTGGTCATTTTTACATAATATACACTTGTACAAAGAAGGCGGCGTGGAAGAAAATATACTGCAAAAGGTAATCTTGGGAGGTGGGTGGGTAGATATAGCACAACTATCTATTGTTGCTCTACTGTTCTAAGTATTCTATATTTTCTTTATTAGTATATATTACTTTTATTGTGGGAAAATGATAAAAGAGCTATGAAAGTATTATGTAAAAGAAATTTATCACTGGTTTTAATTATGACCCACATAGGAGATAATACTTTTATTATAGGCCCACTCCCCCAAATGGAGGAATCAAGGCAAAGAAAAGTGGTTGTCTTACCTGAAATCGCCCCATCTTAAAAACACCAGCTCCTGAACTGGTTGCTAGGGCAGGGCCTTCTGTGCCTTGAGAAACTGAAACAAATGCATAGAGCAAGGAAAATATAAGCATCTCTTCTTAGTTAGCTTTTCTCTTTGGCCAGAAATAAAGCAAAATGAAACTACTTATAAGGAAGGCTGTTAGAGGGGAGGAAAATTTCCTTCCTTCTTTCCCCCTCTAGGCTTTGTCCAAAAGGAAATAGTTATTGTTTGCTCTACTACTAGGTACCCTCACTATGAAGAGCACTACAGTTTGTTAAAAACTGTCAAGATCTAAAAATTTATCATTAACCTTTTAACTTTCCTTGTACACATGTACAGTTGATATGGCATTGTTAAAAGGAATAAAGGCAATCTGCTTCACAGCTTAACTGCAGTATTACATAATAGTATAAGAACAAATTTTAACAAGTATTAAGAATTCAGTTATGCCTTAAACTTATGAGTAAGGAAAA
This sequence comes from Carlito syrichta, assembly GCF_000164805.1. Lineage (NCBI taxonomy): Eukaryota > Metazoa > Chordata > Mammalia > Primates > Tarsiidae > Carlito > Carlito syrichta. The sequence continues at coordinate 439,255 of NW_007251154.1, read as the reverse complement.
TAACAACTCAGGATGATGCCCGAATCCTCACTGCTAATGTGAGAAGAATTTTTGAGCAGGTAAAGGTTGCCCCTAAGGTGACCCGCCTACTTTGTGGGATGCCTGGGAGTCATGATCTGCCCGGCCCCCTTATTTTGTTAAAAGACTAGACTTAAAAAAAAAAGAATTCAGTTATTCATTCTTTAACTCAGAGATATGAGTGAAGGGGAGGATGAGACTTTTTCTTAGGATGTATTAAAGGCCCAATTTTAAATGAAAACCACCTAATTTTAGTATCTCAATGTAGTAGTATCTCAATGTCCTAGTATCTCAATGTCCTAGAAGAGGACAGTATAGTTCTCAGAATCACTGATAAGCAGTTTTGACCAACTTTAAAGCCACCTAGGTTTTCCTTCCCAGGGACAGCCCTTTGAGTTTCTTTCTAGAGATACTGTAGAAATGTACCAGCATATATTTTCTGTATTTTATACAGCCAGTAGAACACTGGCTGATTTTGACAATCATTCCATATCAATACCTCATTCTTTTTAATGGTTGCATAGTACTATATATATGTACTACATATGTATTTTCATTGTTACCATATTTTAGTCAGGCTTCTGCTAGTAGACTTTTTTTTTTTTCAGTTGGAATCTCACTCCGTCGTCCAGGCTGAAGCGCAGTGGCACACTCATGGCCACCCCAGCGTCAACCTGCTGGGTTCCAGCTATCCTTCCACTTCAGCCTTCCAAGTAGCCGGAACTCAGGTGCGCGCTACCATACCTGGCTAATTTTTGATTTATTGTAGAGACAAGGTCATGCCAAATTGCCCAGGCTTGTCTTGAACCTGAGCCACCGAGCCAGGTCTTTTTTTATTTTTTTGAGTTAAGAATCTCACTCCCTCCATCGCCCAGGCTGGAGTGCAGTGGCATGCTCACAGTCACCCTAGTGCTGGCCTGATGGGCTCCGGCAATCCTTCTGCCTCAGCCTTCCAAGCAGCTGGGACTACCATGCTACTACCATGGTGCGTGCTACCATGCTTGGCTAATTTTTTTTTATTTATAGTAGAGACGAGGTCTCACCAAGTTGCCTGGCTGATCTCGAAACCCTGGGCTTAGGCAATTCTCTTGCCTCGGCCTCCCAAACTGTTGGGATTATAGGCTCAAGCCACTGCGCCTGGCCTAGACATTTCAATTATTAAGAATTTCTAGCTATTTAAAAAAATGTCCTCATAAATATTCTCTTATGAATCTATAGAATAAATACCCAAGAATGGAGGTGCTGAATCATTTCCATTTAAAATTTCGATAGGCATTACTAAACTGATCCCCACAGAGACTGTACCAAGTCACTGGTGGCTATAAAACACCTGAATTTACCAGTGACAAGTAAAAAATGCTATCCCTTGTAACTCTGCATTTCTGTAATATTAATGAAATTTCAAGTCTAAGTTTCTTTTTCGTTATCTTTTGCCTACTTTTTGATTCATGCTAAATTTTAGGAATTCTTTGTATTAGAAAACTAGTCCTTTTTGTGAAATGGCTACATGTACCCCTCCCCACCCCGATGTATGTATTTCTCTAGTTTTTCATTTATCTTTGCACCCTCGGCACTATTTTCTCCATGTAGAAATTTAAAAACCTATTACTGCTTGCTTCGGGGTTGGGCATTAAACTTCCTAACACCTTCCTCTATATCAGGGAATAGCAAACTATGAAAAGTGAACTAAATTCAGCTCACTGCCTGTTTTTGTAAATGAATTTTATTGGAGTACAATTAAACTCATTTACATAATATCTACTACTACTTTTGGGATGTAACAGGAGATTTGACTAAGTTGTAAAAAAAAGACTGTATAGCCTACAAAGCCTAACATTTTTTTTTTTTTTGAGTTGAAGTCTCACTCGGTCGCCCAGACTAGAGTGCGGTGGCCACTCCCGGCCACCGCAGCCTCACCTGCTGGGCTCCGGTGATCCTTCCGCCTCAGCCTTCCGAGTAGCCAGAATTACAGGCATGCGCTACCATGTCTGGCTGATTTTTAAATTTTTATTGTAGAGATGAGGTCTTGCTGCCCAGGCGGGTCTCAAACCCGCGGGCTCAGGCAATCCACTCACCTCAGCCTCCCAAAGGCACGGGATTATAGGCTGAGCCACCGAGCCTGGCTCTAACATTTTTTACTATCTGGTTCTCTATAGAAAAAAGTTTGTCAACCCTGCTCTGGAGATTAAAAACAAAATTCCTCTCAAGTTTTCTTGTAGTACTATTTTATCATACAATTTTTCATCTTAGGGCTATTTGGTGTTTACTTAGTTTTAGGCTAGTGATTCACCTTTACTTTTTTCAAGATGGTTGTTATTCAGTTGTTCTAAATCATTTATTAAAATATTCCATCTTTTTCTGATTTGAAAGGTCACCTTTTCTCATGATCTACATTTCCTTTTTATTAGTAGTAAACTTTATTTTATTAATTGTCATTGTTATACATTTAAGCTGATAACATGGTTTTTTGAGTTGGAGTCTCACTCGGTCACCCAGGCTGGAGTACAGTGGCAGGCATGCTCACAGCTACCCCAGCGTCTACCTGCTGGGCTCCAATTATTCTTCCATCTCAGCTCTCCAAGTAGCTGGAACTACAGGTGCGTGCTACCACGCCTGGGTAATTTTTTATTTATTGTAGAGATGAGGTCTCACCAAGTTGCCCGGGCTGGTCTTAAACCCATGGGCTCAGGCAATCCACTCGCCTTGGTCTCCCAAAGTGCTGAGATTAAAGGCTGAGCTACTGAGCCCAGCCTAGATAACATATTTTGATAATCTACACTCTCCTTTAATTTGTCCTTTTCTATACTTTCTAGTCAGTTCCTCTGATTTCCAAGTGACTTCTGTGAAAATGAGAGAGCCATCAATTTTGTTATTTCTTCCAAAGAACCAGTTTTTTGCTTTGTTGATGTTTTCTATGACATTTATGTCTTCTATGTCCCGTATTTGGGTTATTTTGGTGATCTGGACTCTTCTACTAAAAGTTAGGGTTTTGGTGGTCTTCTCTTTCCAGCCCCCTTTGGTTATTTGTTAGGTTGTCAACTTGTGATCTTTCCATTTTCTTGATGTGTGTTCGTAGAGACATAAATTCCCCTCTTAGAGCTGCTTTCCTGGTATCCTAGAGGTTTTGGTAAGATATTTCCTCATTTTCATTTGTTTTCAGGAATATTTTAATTTCTGTTTTGATTTCAGTGTTGACCCATAGTTGTTTAGCATCATGCTGTTTAGTGTCCATGTCTATATGGGTTTTGGGGGAGTTTTGTTGGTGTTGATATTTATTTTTATTCCACTGTGGTCTGAGAACTTGCATGGCAATATATCAACCTTACAGAATTTGTTTATGCTTAATTTATGGCCGAGATGTGATCGATCTTGGAGTACATCTCATGTGGTAATGAGTAGAATGTATATTCTGTGGTTGTTGGGTAGAAAATTCTGTAGGTAATCTATTTGGTAGAGTGTCAAGTTTAGGTTCTCGATCTCCTTGTTGATGTTTTGCTTCAATGATCTATCTAGGGATGTTAGTAGGGGTGACCTTCCATATGACCCAGCAATCCCCAATATTGGGAATACACCCAAAGGAACTCAAGTCATTCTACCAAAAAGATATCTGTACTTGCATGTTTGTTGCAGCTCTTTCACAATAGCAAAAACATGGAACCAACCATGCTGACCATCGAAGCTGGACTGGATTTTAAAAAATGTAGTACATATACACAACGGAATATTTTGCAGCCATAAAGAAGGACAAACAGGCTGGGCTCAGTGGCTCAGCCTGTAATCCCAGCACTTTGGGGAGGCTGAGGTGAGAGGATTGCCTGAGTCTGTGGGTTTGAGATAAGCCTGGGCAACACGGCAAGACCTCGTCTCTACAATTAAAAAAAAAATAGCCGGGTATGGTAGCACGTGCCTGTAGTTCTGGCTACTTGGAGGGCTGAGGTGGAAAGATTGCTGGAGCCCAGCAGGTCGACGCTGGGGTGGCTATGAGCATGCCACTGCACTCCAGCCTGAGAGACAGAGTGAGACTCCAACTCAAAAAAAAAAAAGGGGGACAAACATATGGACTTCGCAGCAACTTGGATGGATTTAGAGTCTATTATACTCAGTGATATATCACAGGAACAAAGAACAGGGTACCATATGAACAATTAACATGATATTATAAGAAAGGGAGTGGCAGTAGTGGGAAACTGCCAGGGGAAGGGATGGGACTGGCAATTGAGGCAAACTGCCGGGGGAGGGAGGGGCACACCACCTCAACAAGGGCACCTGCATAATGAACATTTGTATACCTAACCCTGAATTGTAACCCACATCTTTAAGATAAAAAAAGAGAGCCAATTCAAAAAGTAATTTCCTTGTAAATAAAATCATTTAAGCTGATCAACTGAAAACAAATGTCTGTCCAGGCTGTACAAGCTTATCTCTATCCGAAGAGAGTCAGTATCACAAAAGCCAAGAGGTTATCAGTAAATTACTTTTTATAAATATAGAATGCTTGAATTTCCTAATCTCTCATAGTAAGAATCTGGCCTAGCTGATAACAAAGCTGATAAAAATGCAGCCCCATCATTACCTTCTGCAGAATGCTCCCCCCAGTATTAGATTCATTAATTTGTTAATTCTTTACACTTTACTATCAATGCTCCTCAGTTACGAAGTACATAAGCATGTTCCTTATAAGTCTCAAATATACCGATATTCTCAAGAATATGTCTTTAAAATAATACGCCTCTACAACCAGCTACAGGTAGGACTGGAATCAGTAATACACAAGGAAGAAGATGCGTCTCACCATCCTTTTGAAGCGGTGCTCCTGCTTCCGTACCCGCTGTTGGAGCCACCACGGACACAGGCTGCAAAACACACACACACATACACAGACATCACAAAACCTGTAGCTTCAGTCACTCACACTTTTGCCTTTCCTCTGATCTTTGTAGAAGGAAAAGAAGACAGCAAATGTGAGAAACAGTTCTGTCTAGGAGAATTTTCTTTTAACAGCCTAAAAACGTTAAAAGAAAGTCTGACATAAAGAAAAGCAGCTTTTTTAAGAGGTAAGTTTGAGTCTTAAACTTTCTTGAAGGCTATCTTAATTTTTCTCATTGGACGCTTAAGAGTATATAACTTGGCTGCTCATAGAATAGTTTTAATCAAAACATTGTCTCACAAAGTTTAGCCTCCACCAAAGCATAAATATAAAAGCCACATAATTGATGTGTGATATAACTAAAGGTAAGACTAGAAAATTATCTTTCAAATCAATTTTCCATTCTAGTGGACCAGTGTTAATCTTTCATTAATTTATCTCATTTCTATTGGATAGAACAAGCAGATGTGTTAAAGGTATTAATGGTTTAGTATAGTTTCAGTTTGAGTTCCAGGAATGTATTAGGGTTATGAGGAGATTTTATCAAGATTTTTAAAACTTACACCAACTGCAGATGTCACCATAATAGTCTCTGGACTAAGTGTTCTTCTCAATTGAGCATCAAGATCTTCTAGAGGTTGCTGAGACTGAACAAAAACAATCACAGTAAACATAACATTTTATCACCTTAAAAGCTACTATATATAGCCTATTTAGATAGGATATACTATTTTATGCTTCAGATTGACACAACACAGCACTGTCTTCACTGAACATATAAAACTCAATCTACTAAAACAGTATATTCCTTTGATGATTTTACCAGTTTCTCAAGATTGTATGTCAGTCTCTCAAGCAATTCCTGTTTTGGCAGTTTCAAAGTCTTCTATGTTTGATGTTACTCAAAGTGATAAAAAGTTGTCTTCTCTTTAAAAATATATTCTAAAAAATGCATAAAGATCTATTGGTATATTAACTGTATCCCATGCTCCCTATAGTCTTTCTCCCTCTCTCTTTCTATTTATTTATTTTTATTTTTTGAATTGGAGACTTACTCTCGCACAGATTGGAGGGCAGTGGCCCACTTCCGACCATCGCAGCCTCAACCTGCTGGGCTTAGGCAATCCTTCCGCCTCAGCCTTCCAAGTAGTTGGAACTACAGGCACGCACCACCACACCCAGCTAATTTTTTGATTTATTGTAGAGACGAGGTCGCATCAAGTTACCCCAGCTGGTCTAGAACCCCTAGGCTTAGGCAATCCTCTCGCCTCAGCCTCCCAAGGTGCTGGGATTACAGGCTGAGCCACCGCGCCCGGCCTTTCTTTCTCCATTTTACACACCTTTCTGGGAACTTGTCTCTATGAATAAAAGATGGTGTTAAAATATTCTGTCACCAGGATATTATTCTCTTCTTTGGATCTTACAATGTATACTTCTTCTGCCCTTTGACTGGCAGCAAGGAGGTCTGGGCATTCCATTCTATTAACTAGGCCTCACTACCATCTGTCCCTAGGGCCATAGCTTCCAACTTTGCCACAGTCTCTAATCCTACATTTGTCTTGGCTTCTATCAACCTAATCTTCTAGAGCCTTCATTTGTGCTTCTCCCTCTGTATCTAGGCACTAGCCACTGATCCTACCCTTCCACATGTCTAATTTGCTGTTTCTCATCACACTTTAAGAATATGAATCCAAGCCACCCCTTCAGGTCCCCCTCCAAAAGATAATTCTGTTTCTTTGGGGCCCCCCCTCATATATCAGGATCAAAGAAGTAGGGATAAATTCAGACTAGTCTTCCCAAGAAAACAGTATGTCACGTTTTTCTTACAAACAGTTCTAAAATAAATTCCTTTTTTTCCCCAAAGTTTACTACCTTGTCCCATATCAGAAGTTTTTCATGATTACAATGGATTAATGACAAGTATTCTATGGAAATTCAACTGAATATATTTGGTGGGGGGTGGGATGGGAGAAGGAAATAATAATTTGGATAGTACAAGTAATTCTGACCACCATTTTACTGAGTATGAGACAGGAAACTCAAGTTCATGTTGCTAGTCTCTGTTTCTCTGTGGGTAGTAATCTCATAATGCTAGCATCTTGCTAAACTGGATGATTTTTGTATTAAAAGATGCAGATTTTTAAAAAATGGAACATCACTCCTATACCTACCTAAATATAAAGTAATTACTTTATTAGATGGTCAATGAAGGAAATGATAAACATTCAAGAAACAACTGGCTACACTGGACTCATCAAAAGAGTTTATCAGTTATAAATGTGCTTTTTCTAAGTAGCTTTTGAAATTAAATTTTTTTTTTTTAGTTGGAGTTTCACTCTGTTGCCGAGGCTAGAGTGTAGTGGCACGCTCACAGCCACCCCAGTGTCAACTTGCAGGGCTCAGGCAATCCTTCCGCCTCAGCCTTCCAAGTAGCTGGAAATACAGGCGCACCCTACTGTGCCTGGCTAATTTTTGATTTACCTTAGAGACGAAGTCTCACCAAGTTTCCCAGGCTGGTCTTGAACCCATGGGTTCAGGCAATCCACTTGCCTCGGCCTCCCAAAGTGCTGAGATCACAGGCTGAGCCACCGAGCTCAGCTGTTAATTTTGATTAAATATAATTTTGAAGTCCACAATGGCTTAGAATGTAACCTTATATTTAAAATGCAATTTCACTATTCTACAAAAGTATGAACGATAAGGAGTTATCATCTGGATCTGGCAAAAGGTCAATTTTGTATTTTTTTTTCCTTCATAAGCTATTAAGAAATATTAATATCAAATGTTTTCTAGATGACCTGAAGCAACACTACAGACAATGGAACTATGAAGTTTCTTGCTTTAAGTAGGGTCTGGGTCATTAGCTACAAAGTTTTAGAAAAGAGTAGTGTTACTAAGTCAATGCCAAATAGGAGGCAGAAGCCAAGATCATGCAATAAAGAATTTAAACAAGCTTTGTGAAAGAAAGTAGGGGTACAGAAATAAATCTGCTAAGCCTTGTGGCACCTGAGTTAGTGAAGGTCCTGGGAAAGGTGGCAGCTGCTCGCTGGGCAGAGTACCTGCTGGAAGGTCAGTACCCACTGGCAGTACCTATAGACAATGAAGGGAAATTCAAGTCCATGAGACACTTATAGTAAAGACTGCATACCAAAGAGCAAATCAACTAATTTGAAAGCACAAACGTAAGCATAAAATTTCTCTATTGAAGCCATGGCCATGCTTATCACCTGGGTTGCATTCTGGTATCTGTTTTAAATAAAGTACATGACAACCAAGGATACTGTTTGGGGTGTTACAAACATACTGAGATAAGATGAATAGTAAAAAGTTGTTCTCTAGGGAAAACAGAGAGAACAAAGGCTGTATGTACATGTGAGGTACAGTCCAGTTATTCTTAAGTACAAAATCACTTATTTGGTACAATATCGTCAGGTTTTTGCTTAGAAAAACGAGACTTTTACCAAAAAAGCCCCAACAAACAAACAAAACTAACAACAGTAGCAGGTTCAGAAATAACCAAGGGGTGGGTCTGATAACAAAAGGCATCAGATATCTAACACTATCAAGCAACTCCTATTTTGTCTGAGTTTAGATTTTGTATTATCCTCCTGCAAAAAGAAACGTGTATGAATGGCAATGCAGAAAGATGGCTGAAGCACACAATACAGTAGACATGATACAAAGCCTTGTTATTTGGAGACGTTAGAGAGGTTAAAGATGGTAGAATAAGAGGAAATCGAACACAGGAGAATTGGAAAATACATTCTAGGTATTTTTGTTCTAGGATTAGATTATTTCTTCTTCCTCTACATCAATTTCATCACTAACTTCCAAGTTTTTTATAAGCCCCAAATTGTATATCTGTGTTACCTACAACAAAGCACAAAATTTGCTTTATTTTCACTGAAACAAAGACTGTGAACTGCTGTTACTATGTATATTTTGCAGAAAGATATACTTAGCTGCCATTTTGGGGTATAGATTTCATCAGTTTGTGCCAATTTGAAGAAATGCCTGTATTTTACTTAATAATTACACATTCTTAGAAAATCTCGCATAGCTCAAAAGAAGGGGAAAAGTCATGTGATCAATGTACATATATCCCAAAACTGCTGCTAATTTAATAAATATTGTAAGCCACGTACCTTTATAACTACGTTTCTAACTTGCAAGGCTAAGTTGGAAAACATACTTTTTTAGGAAGAAAAAAGAGTGATCATATTTACCTAATTATTTATTTATTTATTTTTGAGTTGGAGCCTCACTCTGTCGCCCAGACTGGAGTGCAGTGGCATGCTCCCGGCCACCACAGCCTTGACCTGCTGGGTTCCGGTGATCCTTCCGCCTCAGCCTTCCAAGTAGCTAGAACTACAGGCGTGTGCCACCACACCCAGCTAATTTTTGATTTATTGTAGAGATAAGGTCTCACCAAGTTGCCCAGGTGGGTAGCGAACTTGCGGTCTAAGGCAATCAACTTGCCACAGTCTCCCAAAATGCTGGGATTACAGGCTAACCCAACAAGCCCGGCCTTATCTAATTATTTTATAATAAGAATCTTACCGGAGCCTTAGTTAAAGGTGGTTTTGAGGGAATAGTTCCAGGTTTCACTCCTGAAGTAGCGCTGACTGGGGTAGAAGCCTGCCCAGGTGTACTCACTGGTATAACTGACAAAGCAGCTGTTCCTAATGGCAAGTTGGTTGGTGGTAAGCAAGTACTTGTAGTGGAAGTCATGAGTTTGCTTGGTGCAACAGCAGTGGTCGGGACGCCCGGTGTGACAGTGGTCTCTACAATGAGTGATGTCTCCAGTGAGACAGAGGCATGCTGAGCTCCAGATGAGCTGTGCTCACTAAAGAGAGACCGCAGCTTTTCCTCCAGAGTCTTTATGTCATCAATCCCAGGAGCTTTGGGTTGTGTATCAGCATCTACCTCAGGACAGTGAGTATGGGGCTGGTTGGGAAGCAAAGCTGGTTGAGGCTGACTATGAATCAGTGTCTGCTGCACAGCAGGCACATTGGCAACAGGTTGTACTAAGGGTGGGATACTAGGTACTTGGGGTAATAAAGGTGTAGACGTAGGTCCCGCTGCTTGGGGAAGAACAGGAGTAGAACCTACCACTGATGGGATGACCACAGGATACATTCCACCTGGCTGAGCAGCAGAACTAGACACTCCTGTTCCAGGGGAGGAAGAGGAAGATGGTGCAGAAAGGGAAAAAGCCAATCCAGTTGCACTGCTGTGAGATGTCTTATCTAGTGAGTGTGCACTAACCACCACTGTTTCAGCTAGAGTAGGAGCAGAGGTGCTGCTGCTAAGCTGAAGGGACGGCTGTGAGGCTGTGCTTGGGAATGAAGTGGCGGTAGAAACAGATGTTAGTGTGGTTACCACAGGAGTACCACCTGCTGCCTGCTGAGATAACACAGCAGGAGGCTGAGCACCTGTGGCAGCAGCACTGCCCACTGCAGAGGCTGAAGTCACTGAAACTGTTACAGAAGGAAAAGTGCCTGCACTAGAAACAATGCTCCCAGATAAAGAGGCCTGAAGTGGCTGGGACGCAGCAGATATTGAGACAACTGCAGGTACTGGAATACTTGAAACTACACTGGAAGGGACTGGCAATTCAGACACAGGTGGCACAGGGAGACCACCTGAAGTTGCCACACCTGTGCCAGCAACCCCTTTTTCAGTGGGCACGGTAACCTCAGACTGAATTACTGATGTGGAAGTGTCATTAAGAGGACTGCCTGTTGCAGGGACTGATACTGAAGGTGTGGCTGCTGCTGCAGTCAGAACTCCAGCAATGCTACTTAAGCAAGGAGGTACTACTGGAAATGTTGGTCCTGTATGACTAAAGTTAGGAGGTGCTGTATTGGGTCCTTCTGTCATTTGGGCATGTCTAAGTTCAGAAAAAGCCTGTTGTAGACTAAGGGATGAAGCAGAGTGAGACAAGTTCATTCCAGCGTTCTGAGATGTAGAGGCCGCAACTGCAAAGAAAAACAAAAAACCAAAATCAGCCCATTTTAAAAAGGTGGATTGAAAAGACTGTCCTAACAACCTGTGTTTGGAGTACCAATTTCACAAACCAACAAAGTTTACAACCTCCCCCAAAGAAATGATAGGCTCTAAAACAGTCAGGTAAAACAGGAATTTGATACAATAAATCAGCTTGTATAAATATCTATTTCTAAAAATAAAAAAAAGTAATAACCTTCAAGTACATACAAAGGTACTAAAATAAACACATACCATAGTACCCACTGCATAGGCTACATCTAGTATGGCTGTTCTTTTTGGCTCTTTTTCTTTAATCCTCTCTAGTCATCATTTACTTCCCTCCTCCATATGTTTATCTGTTGGTTATAATCTCAATTTTCTATTCTTTTCCATTATCTATGTAATCACAAATTACTGCTTGATAATCAAGCTTCCAATATAGTAGAGATATGGAAGGATTTACTAAGAATGTGGTAGAATCAATTCCTTACCTGTATCTGGTATTTCACTGGTGAAAACTTTTGATTCTCGTAATCGACTTTCTGGCACAGGACTCACTATAAACCGTCTTCCCGCAGAATGAACCACTTGAGTTAAAGAACTGGTAGGAATACCTGGTCAAAAGAAGGAACAAAAATATAGTGTTACCAACATGAAGCTTCCAGATTTCCTTATTGGCTACATAACCTCTTTTTTTTTTTTTAATTTTTGAGTTGAAGTCTCACTCTGTCACCCAGACTGGAGTGCAGTGGTCGCTCCTGGCCACCGCAGGCTCCACCCACTGGGCTCCGGTGATCCTTCCGCCTCAGCCTTCCAAGTAGCTGGAACTATAGGTGCGCGCTACCACGTCCAGCTAAATTTTTGATTTATTGTAGAGATGAGGTCTCGCCAAGTTGCCCAGGCGGGTCTCGAACCCGCGGGCTCAGGCAATCCACTCACCTCGGCCTCCCAAAGTGTGGGATTATAGGCTGAGCCACCAAGCCCGGCCACAATTTCTTAAATCAAAGATAAAAACTAAGAATATAAACTCACCTATTTGTTGTGGCATGGAAGATGCAGCAACTGGTTGTTTGAACTCTCCTTCCAATTTCTACAACAAACAAAGGTGATTAAATTTATTCTCAAATGCAATCTCAATGATTAGGCAAGCGAACGGCCACATGCAAAGAGAAATAAAATGTTCTCAGTCATAGGTATAATGTAATATCACTGAATACTTTGCACAGTCATTTAGTTCTATGGAAATATTTTAATAAAGTTTCATTATGGGAACTGTGAACCTACCTGAGACCCTGAAAAGCCATAGTCATCCTTTCCCTGTAGACTCTCCATTCCCTGGTCACCCTCTGGTTCCACACTGACATCCTCACTGAGCATTTCATCAGCTTTTTCAATAATTTCCCGTACTTGATCCACAAATGACTCTCTCTCTGTTGCTAGAATAAAGTCATTGTTCACCTGCAAAAGAAATGTGATGTCAGTCTGATTACTCCAACATTTCTCAAGCTTTAAGTCAACTATCACTTTTATGACTTCTGACCTAGCTGCATACTACCAGTATTACTATTTATCTGGTATTCAAGTTAGCACTTCCCTTTTTAAGAACATTAATACTAGTTAGACATATCTTCAACAACAACAACAAAAATGTGTAAACCACAGGTTGCAAGTGCTAGTTATATTCACACTGGAATAAATATATAACTTCAAAATAAATATGGATTGCAAAATATTGCATAATTATTTAGGGCAATGGATAGTAAGATCAAATACAAAGGAGAAATTCGGAATTCTTTTTTTTTTGAGTTGGAGTCTCACTTTGTCGCCCTGACAGGAGTGCAGTGGCCACTCCTGGCCACCGCAGGCTCGACCTGCTGGGCTCCGGCGATCCTTCCGCCTCAGCCTTCCGAGTAGCCGGAATTACAGGCGCGTGCTACCACGCCTGGCTAATTTTTTTTGATTTTATTGTAGAGATGAGGTCACGCCTGCCCAGGCGGGTCTCGAACCCGCAGGCTCGGGCAATCCACTCACCTGGGCCTCCCAAAGGCGCGGGATTACAGGCTGAGCCACCGAGCCCAGATTAAATTCGGAATTCTAAATGAAGACATACCATAATTGTTGCTATCTCTTCAGGGTTGTCACCATCTAGGTCAAATTTGAATGTAACCATTTTCCGATTATGAGTCTCTAATTGACATTCTACTACTCGGTCTCCTTTATTTGAAACCTAGAAAGATAAAAGAAAAGATACTTCAACTCAGAAGACCACATTCAGCTTTCTTACAAAATTTGAGAAGAGATTGCATATCAGCACTTGAATTTACATCTGAAGAAGCATAGTGTTATCATTGTTCCTTGGAGCACTAGTACTCTGCTTCTTTTTTTTGAGTCGGAGTCTCACTTGGTCGCCCAGACTGGAGTACAGTGGCTGCTCCCGGCCACGGCAGCCTTGACCCGCTGGGTTTTGGCGATCCTTCCGCCTCAACCTTCCAAGGAGCCGGAATTACAGGCATACTACCATGCCCGCTGATTTTTTGATTTATTGTAGAGATGAGGTCTCGCTGCCCAGGCAGGTCTCGGACCCGCGGGCTCAGGCAATCTACTCACCTCAGCCTCCCAAAGATGCAGGATTACAGGCTGAGCCACCAAGCCCAGCTGTACTTTGCTTCTTAAACTGGTAGTAAGAAAATCTTTGAGAAGATAACAGCCTTTAAGCTACTTACTAAAACTATTCTTTTTCTAAAAGGTAAATAGTGCCTTACTGTAGAAATATGGAATTTAAGATTATCATCTGGGTAATGAGAAGGTCCTAAACATTTACCAATTCACCTGAATCTAAAGAAATATTTAAATGGCAATAACTGCACGATATATTATAGCTTTATGAGCTAAATTTTCATTTTCCAGGTAAAAAATGTGATACCCAATTCAAGGGACTGTCAGGAGTAAATGAGTAGAGTACTACATAAATTACATTATCACACAAAGACAAGGTTATCTTTACTTAATTGAGTGCCTTGGATTTATGACCTCTAAAATACTTTTCAGATTCCCTTAACAACATGAAGCCCACAAGGCAGCAATACCTACATTCAAAATTCTTAATTTTGGGCGTGAAGTCTTTTCATGTCGAGAGCGACTCCTCACAGATTTTCGATAATGCCGTTTTGTAGTCCTTCCTTCATGTCTCCCACTGGAAGATGGGGCATTCTCATTGCCATCACTCATACCTGAAGCAACATCTGAATGTGCACTTTGAGAAAAAAGAAAGTTCGGTTTGCAATAAGAGATTTAAAAGTCTGATATTCTGTAGTTCATGTACTCCTACCTATCAGTCAAGGAGGAAAATTTTAGTTTTACTGACCTGTCTATAGAGGAAGCCAACGTGGCAGGCTGGGTGGGTTGTGGCTGTGCTGCTGGAACTGGCTCTGGAGGAACAACCTGAGAGACTCCCTGAGTACTCTGTGGATGGAAAAAATAATTCAGATGTTGGCAGTAATACATTTACCATACAGTATCCCTAAAAAAGCTACTTAAAAAAAATACCCCCCTACGTCCTAGAAGCTCTAAATTGACTAATAATTCTCAATATTCAGCATCTAGAGACAGTGGTCTTAAAATTCCAAAGGAAGTTTCTAAAGCTAGTCTTTGTATAGACTGCATGGTGCGTCAGCCACATATTTGCTAGGCAGTGTGAAACTACAACTTGCCATGCAGCCAGCCTCTTACCAGAATGCAATAGGGCAGGCAGAGCAAAGTGCAAAGACAAATTCAGATCGTTCTCCTAGGAGGACAAAAATGATTGCTGGGAGCACAGCAGGGTAAGATACTCTCATGACTGCCAATGGCAAAAGTTTGTGAAAGGACAAGAATAACGGCTAAAGTATGAGTTAGAGAAGTGAAGTGCTAATAGGGTTAATCTTCTCCAAGGCACACTCACTTCCCAACAGAACAGCCAGTGGCAACAATGCCCCCACATTGGCATTTCACTCTGCTGTAAAAAAAAGTCATTCGAAAGTTAGTTTGACATAGTCTCCAAATGAGTTCTAAACCAGGGGAGCCTATGTTTCTCTTTTATCATTTTTATCCCTTTATATATATATATATATGTATGTATATGTGTGTTATATGTACACACACACACATGTTTTATACACAACATGCAGTAATTCCATTTACCTCCAGAACTGCTTGCTGGGAGGATGTAGTGGGGGCTTGTTGTGCTAAACTCACTGCTGGTTGGGACACTTGAACCTGTCCTCCTATACCACCCATAGGAACCAAAAGATTTGATTCCACATAAGGCTGCACCATTGTAGGAAAGTAACCAGGTGCACCCAATGCTTCTGTTGGCATGGGAGGGGATAGGACTGTAGAATGGATGCAAACAGAAGCCACGTTGGAAGAGGGAGCAATATTTGAATCTCCTGGGTATTGTGGCAGTAGTCGAGGTGGGAAGCCCTGTGACAGAAATGAGGAAGGTGAGTTAGTACAGGTTGGGTCATCAAATTAGCAAAACAGCAAGACATGCAAAAAAATAATAATAATAATAGTAAAAATAAAAAAAAGAAAGCACACAGCAAAGAATAGTAGCCAATCTCTTTTCTTTCTAATAATCGAAAGGATATTTGAAGACTGTATTCTTTTTTTAACGAGTGCTTTGATTTAGTTTCAGATGGTACATAAGCTTGAATCAGAAACTATGAATTTGAGAGTTCTGTTTTTCTAGAAATGCAAAAAAACCCAAAATAACCCTATTAAGGGTTATATTGATGTTCAATGATAATTTTATGGATCTTGAAGACCATATTCTTGAAGTAGTTGGCTGGTTCCAGTATAAGGGAAAGGACGCTACAGTCATACTTCAGATTGTTCTTTCTATCCCTGGAGATAATTTTAATAGGAATAGACCTAATTTTTTTCCAGTTAGAATACAAAAACTCTTTCAAGTAACAATCAGTCTAGTCATATTATGAAATGCTAATCTTCTAAATCTAAACCCTGAAACTTTGTTGATACCATGTTATTTTACTTATTCTACCTATATAGAAAAAAAGTAGCCTGATATACTCTATTAACCACATTTATAAGCTTACATTGATTACTGAGAGAACTATTTTGATCTAAAGAAGCGTCTTGAGAAGAATGAATAAGGAATCATCAGACATCATCACCCTATCCTTTCTTGGAATTTTACTATTTTAGTTCTCTAGTTGAGATTGGCAACTTTTGTTATTGCTAGCTATTCATTCAACTATTAGATTACCAAGTTCTTGACTGCCTACTAGAATCAAACCCTCTGGTACACTCCTTTTTTGCTAGCTAACACAATACCTGGTACAGAACATCTCCAGAGGGAAGTGGAACCTCAGCAGCTTGTCCAAGGTTAGCTGGTATTCCCATGGACTGAACTACTGGTTGTACGAGCTGTGGGTGAACCTGACTTGGCAGCTGAGTCACTGGCTGCAAAACAGTTGGAAGTTGGCTAGGAACCACAGTTGATCCCCCTGGGATCACAGCTGGCACAGCAGATGAAGCCAACGTGAGTGGAGGCTGATTAATGCCAGCTGCCATTGTGATGGGAAGAGATGAGAAACCTGTCTGAGCCATAGACACATGAGGAGTTGAAATGGGAATTTGAGAGACAGGGTACTGAGGGAGCAAGGAAGTAGGAAGTGGCTGTCCCATTGGGAGGAAATGAGCACCAGAGTGGACTGGAACAACTGAGGGTTGTGTCGCAACTGGGATCTGAGGTTCGCCTTGGATAGTTGGTACTGGCTGGGAAACTGGAAGCTGGGAAGGTAAAGAAAAACAAAACAGACAGGCTTTAAAAAAAAAAAAAAAGCAAGGCTGCCAAAAGCAAGATTTATGTATTAGCCAAAAAGAAGGAAAAAAAATCCAATAAACTCTGCATACATTAGTGTAAGTTAATACACCACATAAGAATATAGAAAGGATAGCAGGAGACAAAGAGGTTAAATAGACTGCTACCCTTCCAAACCTTTGGTTGTATGTTTGCTAATGTTTCATCATTTGGCAATAAAATGAGACCCTTCCACAGGCAAGGGTTTTTTTTTTTAAACAACTTTATTGGGATATATTTCACATACCATAATGCTGTCACTAAATCTATCACTGCTTTTACAGTAGTTACTGAAATTCATATGAATTTCTTCTCAGTGGAATTAGAATTCATTCACATTACTTCTACAATGCTTAAGTCTATAAAAGTAGGTATAATTAACATATTTCACTAGTTTTAGGATACAATCACTACCTGGTCATTTTAAAACTCGGGAAATTGGGATCTTACATATGTGGTAACTGAATGTGTCAGTACTCAGTGTTACATAAAATAATGGTGGATTTGGCATCTCAGATGCGATGAAATATTAAAGTAACAAATATACTATGCACATACACTTACAATACCCAAAGATAGAACTGAAAAAAGGTCATTAGGAAGAGCATAAGTCCTTTTCTTAAAAGGGCTACTTAGAAAAAAACAAAAAAGACCCCAAAAGACACCATTCCATGTAAGGAACACTCATGACTTACTGTCAGTAGACAATGAGGAAGAAAACTGCAGAAATCTACATGAAAATAAAGCATAGTTGCAAACCTAGAATATCAGATGTAGCTGACACAATTCTAGAGAATGTCAAGGATTCAGTTACCAAAGTACCTTTATTTAACCCATTAGTTCTAACACCTGTCAAATCTATTTTACACTGGTAAGACTACAAAGTCAAACATTTTTAGATTGTTGTTGTCGGTAATGTACCTATTTATATTAAACAATGCATATGTGCAGATAGAGTGATTTTCACCTCATTTTTGCAGTGAGATGAACCAACTTTTCAGCCGGTATTAGAAGAGAAGGTAGAAGTCTACACAGATAAAAGGACAAGTTACATAGAGAATCTCTTTTAGCATCCTTTCAGAAATTAAGACTTTACCTGTTTTCCAGATGATACTTGAGGCAAGACCTGTGGAGCTTTAGCCTGACTCACTGGCTGTGTAATAGTGGCCTCGCTGGAGGCTGATGTCTGTGGAAGAGAATACTGCACTGTCTGTTGAGGAGGGGCTGTCTGTTGTAGTCCCTGCTGCTAAGAATAAAATATGACTCAGTTTTATTCAAAATCATTAATAGCATGTTTCTAAGAAAGTATGTTTACCTAAAGCCTTCAGTGTCTATAAATGGTAATTTTAACAATCAAGACATGCACAAACTCAAAATCATCAATTCCCTTTAAACACCTATGTTTTCTCAGATGTTCTTTATTTGTGATGGTACCACCAAGAACAATTAACTGATGTTTCAAACCTTGAGTTGGCTGGGCATGGTGGCTCAACCTGTAATACCAGCACTTTGGGAGGCCAAATTGAGAAGACTGCCCTGAGCCCAGGGGTTTGAGACCAGCCTGGGCAACTTAGTGAGACCTAGTCTCTAAAATATATCAAAAATTTTCAAAAAATTATAGCGCGCACTTGTAGTTCCGGCTACTTGGAAGGCTGAGGTGGAAGGATCACCTAAGCCCAGCAGGTCGACGCTGGGGGGCCGTGATTGTGCCACTGCACTCCAGCCTGGGGGACAGAGTGAGACTCCAACTCAAAAACAACAACAACAAAAACTTGAGTCACCATGGTTCTTCACTCAGCATTTCCCTTATCCCAATAGCAGGTCTTTACAAATACATTTAGGTACCATATCCAGATAGCTCCTCTCCCTACCCCAACTCTCCCATCTCCCTTTCCCTATTTCTTGGCATCAGCTCTTACTTTGGCACCTATATTAGATGAATCCAGTCTCTTCCTTTCTCCCTTGGCCTATTTTATCAATTGTATAATTAATCTGCTTGGAGAATAGCTCTGATTACAGCTATAAAATTAATGAGAAAAGCACTGGATTTGGAAGTAGGAAACAATCTCAAATTTAAGCTTAAATTTAAGCTTAAATATTTAGTAGGTATTAATATTTTTGGTATTATATATTAAATTGCTTATTTTATTACAAAAATAAAGTTTCTCTTTTTGAAAACCGACAAGTTTTCAAAACTCAGAAAACAAAACTCAAAGTGGGGCAAAGGAAATGACATTTGGAAATCAACTATGTGCTAAGCACTCGTGTATAATACACCTAATTTAGTGTGTGGTACATAATTATACCTGAATAGTAAATTTTGTAATAGAATAATCTAACAAAACCGAACTGTCACCCCTAAAATAATGTTCCCTTCTGCCTAAGAAATAACAATCTGAACTTTTTTTTTTTTGCGTCACAGTCACTGTCACCCAGGTTGGAGTGCAGTGGCACGCTTGCTGCCACTGTAGCCTTGATCTGCTGGGCTCAGGCGATCCTTCCACCTCAGCCTTCCAAGTAGCTGGAACCACAGGCACACACCACCACGCTCGGCTAATTTTTTGATTAATTGTAGAGATGAGGTCTCGCCAAGTTGCCCAGGCTGGTCTTGTACCCCTGGTCTCAGGTAATCCTCTCGGCTCTACCTCCTAAGGTGCTAGGATTACAGGCGTAAGCCACTGCACCTGGCAAAAAAATCTAAACTTTATAGATGACTTTCCAGATACTCTAACACTGGCTGGGTGTGGTGGTTTATGTGTATAATCCCACCACTTTGGGAGGCTGAGGTGGGAGGATTATTTGAGCCCAGGTATTTGAGCCCAGCCTGGGCAATGCAGTGAGACTTCATCTCTACAAAACAAACAAACAAAAAAAAAAAACCTTTAAAATTAGTCAGGTATGGTAGCTGTGTACCTATAATTGCAGCTACTCGGGATGCTGAGGTGAAGAATTCCCTGAGCCCAAGAGGACAAGGCTGTGATGAGCCAGGATCATGCCACTGCACTTCTAGCCTGGGCAACAGAGTGAGACTCTGACTTTAAAAAAAAAAAAAAATCTATAACCAATTTAAATTTTTTTCTTTTTTATACAAAAACAGTTGTTTGTGATAAAAAAAATTTTTAACTAATATATCAGAGTTATAAGGTTAGTGAAAATATTCCTAATCCTTTTCTCCAGAAGTACCCATTATTAGTGGTTTGATGTATTACCTTCATGAATTTTTTTCTATGTATAAGTGGCCATTTATACACAGTTACATTTCTCTTTTTTGTTAAAACAAACCAAAAACATGCCCATCCTATAAATAAGTGTTCTCAAGCATGCTATTTTTATTTCATTGAGCAGTGTTAACCTCCTAAAGACAAACATTTTGGTTATTTGATTTTTTCTTTTCTTTTTGCTACTTAAAATAATATGGCAACCAATAATCTTTTACATATGTCCTGATATATCTGATACACAATTAATTAGTTACTGCTGGTATGCAAATAGGCTATTTATTTGCATATTTATTATGTTACTAGCCACTTTATAAGCATTTAACGAGCATTTTACCATAATGTTTCCCCCACAAGAGTCAACACCTAATTCTTTTAACTTGACGTTTATGGTACTATTCTCTTCTACCCTCACATTCTTTCTCACCATTTAACTCAATGGCTTATTTCACCATCTTCTTTATTTAGTAGTATACATGCTGTATTTATGCCCAAATATAAGACATATAACACAATTCCTTTGGAATAGAAAAAAATGGAGCACACACAATTTCCTCTGTTTATTGGTGTTGTTCTATGTCCAAAGATAAGCAAATTAGGAGACTGGGGCCCATGATAGTACTTCTGACCTTAACCAGCCTTATGTGACGTGTGTGTGTGTGTGTGTGTGTGTGTGTGTGTGTGTGTATGTGTGTGTGACTTCTTTTTGTGCGTGTGCTCTAATTATGAACTGTTAATAGACTAAAGCAGAATTTGTTATGGTTGGCAAAAATGTGACTACTCAAATTTAATCGTAATTATGTATAAATTCAAACACCTGCTTGAAAGAAAGGATAGAAGACAAAGCATATAATAATTCTTCGCCCTTAAATTCTATAAGATAGAGGTATGGTCACTGAGTGAATATGTATATAACCAGATTAATCAATTCCTAATGTACAAAATGCTCTAAAGTAATTTTTATCTTGTACATGAAACACCTAACCTTAAAGCAGTATCAAATGACTACATGACCACATGTTGGACTGGAAGAAGATGATTTGTACTTAAGAATTAAAGTTTTGTTTCAAAAATTAATAGACAGAGGCCAAGGGTTAAGAATGTTTTCATTCACTTTATAATCTGATATATTAGTTTATAACTTGGTGTAAAAAACACACTTGGGGAACTACTAATGCAATAGTTCATTAGAAGTTTTGTATCATACACGTAGTGGCTAGAAATTTTATTTAAAATAGCTAATAAGTATTCAATAATTCCAAGAACATATTATTACCATGCAAATAATTACAATTAACTAATATCTTTGAACTATAAATATTTAATTTTAGGCCTACCAGTTTTATGGTTGAATACAACAAGACTGCAATAATTTCTTGAGTTCCTTGAACTTTCTGGAACAATTCTCCCCAAATCAGAAGTTTAAAAAAAAAGTTCCTAAAGTAGTTTTTCTTAGGCTTTCATTAAATGCTTCTTGGTATAAAATCTGATCCTTCATCCCACAGATTAGAAATAATTAAAAAGAAGTGCAAGATTATTAGAGGCAAGCATGATGAAAGTAATGACAAAATGCTCATATATGGACAAGTCATAAACATAAACAGTAAAACACTGATATTCTCTGTACCGTTAAATTACATGTAGAATCCTGTTTAGGAAGGCAGATAAATTATATCAGCAGTAATGATTCTTTTGAATTTTTTTTTTTTTTTTTTTTTGAGTTGGAGTCTCACTCGGTCGCCCAGACTGGAGTGCAGTGGCCGCTCCTGGCCACCGCAGCCTGGCCTGCTGGGCTCCGGCAATCCTTCCGCCTCAGCCTTCCGAGTAGCCAGAATTACAGGCATGCACTACCATGCCCGGCTGATTTTTTAATTTATTGTAGAGATGCAGTCTCGCTGCCCAGGCGGGTCTCAAACCCGCAGGCTCAGGCAATCCACTCACCTCAGCCTCCCAAAGGTGCGGGATTACAGGCTGAGCCATCGAGCCCAGCTGATTCTTTTGAATTTTAATGTATATCTACTAAACTGCTCAAAAACTCTTTAAACAGAAGAATTCTGTAAAATGTTACTGAATACGAGATGTTATGCCTCTTAATTTCCTTTCAATAATGCTAAAGCCATTTACATTCGGGATCTAATTCACAAGAGGTGTTAAAACAGTGTTTTGGCCACTACTAATCCATAACAGTTAGCAAAGCATTGTTCTTACCTGTTGAGGATGTTGTATGGGCTGGGAAGATGAAACCCCTGTGAAACTACTTGAGGATGGCTGACCTTGGCTCTGGCCCTGTGCCTGAGGAAAGAAATAAACACAACAAATTAGAGGGCCTAAAGAAAGCATGTATAGGCTTTTGCAATAAACATTTAAGCTCTTGAGAGTTTGCTTGATCAAAATGAAACATTAATTTGATTATGTATGGGACAGGCCTCTGGGGCATCTTTTGTAAGAAAAGGTCACAGCACAGAACAAGTTCTGATCCTATCCCATGCAAAACCTACTTAAAGCTAAATTTCAACCTACCATAGCTGCTCAGACTATAACTTTAATTGGTCAGGCTAGTCTGATTTATAATAAGATGGTTATTGGAAATATAACAATCAGAAGAAAGTAGTAGACTATCAATATGAAAATAGTTTTTAACTGAACAATTAGAGAAAAGGTATTTGATAGTGCCAATTTGGTAATATTTTTTGTAGTGCCATGGTAACTTTTATCAACAATGTCAAAAATCTGTTATCATCAACCGCTAAGTACCTAGAGCAATGGTTGTCATACAGGGACAATTTGTGCCACCCCAGCGGACATTTGGCAATGTTTGGAGACATTTTTGGTTGTCACAACTGGGGAGATGGCTGCTACTAGCATTTAGGAGCTACAGATACTGCTAAATATCCTACAATGCACAGAACAGCCTTCCACAAGAATTATCCATCCCCAAATGTCAATAGTGTTGCGTTTGAGAAACCCTGACTAGAGTGTTCCAATTATCAAGAAGTCTAAAGTAAAATAAATGAGAAATTAAGAAATTAAGAAATGAATGCAGGACTACATATAGGAAGATTAAGGAAATGAAGAGATTGCCACCTCTGTTGTTCCATTTCAATTTAGAAGGGGTTCACTGAAGTTTACATGCATATGACGTTACATTCCACTGCAGTTTAACAACTAACAACTGTAAGTATTCATTCATTGTCCAATATGTCTGTAAATGAACTACCTGGTGTTTAAAATTTTACTTTGGAAAGTTTGACAGAGAATGATTGCTAATACAGTAATATTTATAATAGGCGCTGTAACTTAAATACTGATGTGAATATACTTCATGCCCATGCAACATAGTTTTCAAGTTTCTGTATCTTTTTTCTTCTTAGTACCAGTCTAAGTAATTGATACTTATGCACATTTTTTGGGTTGTTTAGTGCCCCTGATCAGGGAAGAGCACAGGAAGAAAGTAGGAAGAAAAACATAGTACGTTTATTTTAGAATATCCAAATATCTTGAATAAATTATGTCTCCTATACAGATTTTGTAAGATGTATACATTTAATAAGATACATCAAAAGAATATATACTCAATACTGTACTTCTTGAACTCTACTATGTCTATTACTTTGTCTTTATTTGCTGAGTATGTATTTGCTCATACACATAAATAACTAAAATTAAGTCTGTTGGAAAAAAGGCCCGAGAAGTCTAAAGTTCCTTAGCTTGCAACATATATCACAAATTCTGAGAACAAGTCCACTACCCGCTAGATTGTTAGTTGCTAAAAATTATAATCAGTCGCTAATTTTATAAATTAACATTTGATTTGGACATATTACTATTTAGACATATAATAGTGACGTTTGATTATGCCATTTAAAAAAGGCACATTTATTAAGACCAATTCTTAAGATGCTTTCTTTTTCTTAGACCCTCCACACTAAAGAAAATTCTGAGTTATTAATTATTAAAACCATTCAAAAAAATGCATTCCCTATGTTCCATTTTTTTTATAGAAAATAAAGTTATCCTTTCTATTTTGTTAAAACTTGTTTAGAAGAAAGTGATACTTAACATCTGTATTCCTAAATAACCAATGCTGAGTCAACCTTACATTATAGACATGTGCATTTTTACTACTGGTTAAAAATACCATATATAGGGATAGAAGTCGCTGATTTTAATGAGTGATTAAATTCAGGGTTCTGTGTTCTCTTTTCCACAGGTTTGCATATATAATAGGTAAACCAGGTAGCTTCTCTCATATTTTGTTCTTATATACAAGTAGTTCATATCCCCAAAAAGATGGGGGAACTCTACTGATAAAATTAAACAACATTCCTCATAAATCCATAATTTCAGGAAATGAGGGATGGAAAATATAAATGTAATGGTGCACAGTAGGGTAGTTTAAAAGAATTGTGGAAGTTTTCCTATAACCTGTGGATGGAGTGTAGATCCTCCTGAAGAAAATGAGGCAGTTAGAACCTGCTGAGATGTGGTTCCTTGGGGGAAACAGAAGAAAAGTGGGGATTCTTGTAACACTGTCTGAGGCAGACGGATAAAGGGTAATGAGACGTCAGAGGCAAAAGGCGCAGTTGCTCCCCCTGTAGGGGGAGGTGATTGAAAATCACTGGGGTCTGAAGAAGTGATCTGTGAGGAATCACTGGAATATTCTGGGCTTCCTATTGGCCAGTTCTGTCCGACAGGATCTACCACAGAAACGGTCAATTCTGGGACATGGTAATTACGCTGTTCTTCAGTCACAGGCTGCAGGTGGCCATGTAATCCAACTGACTGAGGAGCTGGTTCTTCCTGATTCGAGTCCACTGCAACCTGTCGATTTCGGTAAACACGCTGAGGTAAAATTCCACCTCCTTCTCCTGAAGAGGAGCTTGGTGTGTGAACATGAAATTCAAATACACAGTTGCTTCTGCTCTCATTGTTATGAGTTAACACAGCAGGTGCAGAATGAGGAACAAAGACAGGGTGAAATTTCAAACGTGTAGCCTCTGTACTGATAGGTGCAGAAATACTAGACAAGGGAGATCCTGGACTCAATCCAGAATCTAATCTCAAATTCTGGAGGTGTCCTACCAGGAAAGCCTGTCCAGATGGAAATTCAAAGACAGAACTTGCGGTAGGGCCCCCTTGCACTGGCTTCTGTTCAGGAATCTGTTTCACAGGACTTGACAGTACTGGTGAGCTGTATGGAATGCCCTCATACTGTTCTGCCACCTGGGCCTGGTAATGTACCCCAGCTAGATAGACTGCTTCCTGAGGAATAAAATAGTGAGCTTCTTCTGGCAATACTAGTCCAGGTCTATAGTCACTGTAAACTTGAGTTGGTTCAAACACAGGATGGGCCTGTATCTCACATGGCTCTCCAGTTACTCTACTGGTTGTAGTACCCAACATAACTACGGCCTCTGGCGTCCAATTAGTTGGGCTGCCACCAGGTGGAAGAAGATTTTGGCCAACAGTCCTCAGCAGGGGTTGAAAGTGGTGAGTTTGGGCTTCCAGGAAGGAGGTGCTCTTACGCCGTTGGGAAATGGCTACTTTCGATGGATAGGTGGGAGGTGGTGAAAAAGAAACTGGACGTTCATGAATAGTTGGGAAAAATATCTGTGATTCTGGGTATGTTGGGGTCCCCCCACACGGATGCGCCATGGACTGAGGCTGTATCAACATGAATAAGACAAGTAATTCATACATTCATATGTGAAATTACATCAGACATGCACAATTGGATAGCTTTGTGTAACCCTATAAAATGGTTACACCAAATTTATAATTAATAAAGAAATAACAATGCTTCTGGAAAATATGTGCATAGTAAAAATCCATTAAATACATCCAGGGCCAATAAAATCAATCTGTGGGACTCTTTGCTTTAGAGAAGAGCTGCTTTCCCATACTTTCCTCTCTCAAAGAAAATGGAAGACTTAAACTTTCTAAGTGATTATTTTGTTTTTACTCATCAATAATATGTTCACTCTTAAGAATCAATGGAATCACATCAATTAAAAAAAGAGGTAAAGGAAGAGTAAGAGTCAAAAAAAAAAAGCCCAACTATTTCTATAATGTAAGACGTGTATTTCAAATTAGGCTACTGTACCAAGATTTCCTATATTCTTATTATTTTGTGCTGTGTTAGAAGCATCAGTGTTATTTTCTTACCAACTAATAGTATGCCCTCTTATTAGAAAGCAGAAGATATTTTTGGTGGACTAGTGAAAGTAATGTCTTTCTCCTGTCTACCTAAACTAGATGCGGTCAATAGTTTAACTACATGAAACAGGTTCTGATGTCATATCACCAAATATTTGCTTTTTCGATTCTAGATGAGGGTTGTATAACCATGAAATTTCTGCTTCTGACATCTGGTGTTCAAATCAGGTGAAAAGGATAACATAAATGATAACTGACTTGATTTAACAGCACTTTTTGTTCACAGAAGCAGTTCTAGATTAAAAACTCTAAATTAGAAACGTAAATTGCTAAATGCAAACAATATATGCTATAATAATTCACTATCATAGACTTCCTTTTAAGAGACTGGTTTCATTCTTTCAACAGGGAAGCCCCCTATCAGGTTAGCAAAGTGCCTCAACTGTTCACAAAGCGAAAAAAGGAATTTTATTTCAAATTGGAATGCTCATTTTACTGTTAATTTACTCATGATGTGTCCCCAAACCAAAAAGCACTGTACTGTTAATTATTCTCCTAAGTAAAAATCTGAAAATTCTGGAGGTGCTAATTCAGCAAGTTAACTATATTCTTTAACTGGAAAAGCAACAGCAAGGTCCCACATGATTATTAACACAATTTTAAAAGACAGATCTTTTATAGACATTAATGGAGTCAAAGAAAGTCATACATACTATACATGTATCTAATGTATTCACTGAAGACACATGTTCCCATCCTATTCAACCTAAGAAAAAAATACCTCCATGGGGGAATATCATGTAGCCTTTTGCTTGCTGACACATCATTTTACACAAATGGTTAAATTAAAATCAACTTTTACTTCTTGGTTATTGTTTATAGACTATTGCAAAAAATGAACTCATCCAGCTTCACTAGTGTCCCCTTAGAATAGAGTAAGAAAATATATATTTGGGTAATGTTTGATAAAAGTCTGCTTTGGATTAGGGCAACAATGAGTTTGACATTAAATAATACACTGTTTTTACTACGTTACAAAAATGAGAGAACTTTATATCAGTGGGAGATAGGAAGATATAATAAAAGTTAAATTTTACTGGGCACATGCTGATATGTGCCAACGACATTATAAGCATTCTCTCTCTTTACCTCCTTGCTTTTTACTCCCTCTTAAAGCATTTATTACCAAAAAGTTTCCTATAGGAATAACTGATATCCTAAAAATATAATAAATAATCAAATTTAGTCCTGTTCTGTATTGAATTTTTATTAAAATTCTTGATGCCTGGATGTATTCATTGGTAATAGTTTTTCATTTGTCAGGAAGTTTACAGTTACATACAGTACTGACAAAGAGGGAAGGCAGGCTGGAGCGTCGATGCTTGCGCTGAGAGGCAGAGTGCATAGGCAGGACACTCTCCAATGCTTTAGAAAGCTTTTCGCCAAAAGTTTCCTCAGGGGCAGTCCGAAGGAGGGAAGGAGAAAGAGGTGCAGACACTGGTGGTGGGGTGGAAGGAGCACTGGGAGAGATGCGGGACAGAGAGGGAACAGCAGATAGATGGGGAACACAAACCGACATGCTACGGCCACGACGAGGCTAAACAGAAAACAAACACACACATGAAATACACCGTACTTTGAAAACAAAATAACCAAATGTACAATGGTAACAGGGCATAGTTGCATAAAGAAATGTTCCATCCTTCCCCACTTCCACAAAGTCAAATTTTTTTGAGGAGAGAGATAACTCCACAAAGCACCTCTGGCAGATCTATGTTCTTGGTCACGGACAGGTTTTTTTTTTTAAAAAGAATGATCATGAAAATGGTCAGTTTTCACCCTAGATATTCTAAAGTGATACCAATTGTAATGAGTATATGAATAAAACAATCTGACTAAAGGGAGGAGAAAGGGAAAACGATGATCAGCTTGCAGCTTTGGCAAACTTAGAATTTATTAGTTTAAAGTACATTGCAAGATGTAGAAGACATTAAGATTGGATTATTTTGCAGGAGCTCTGGAAACCTCAGAAAAAGATTCTCATTTCTATTTTAGAAGGCATCAGACTGAAAAAACTGTTGGCTCACAGTATTTTATTTTACTTGTCAGTCTTTACCTGCAAAGGTAAAAAGTCATTACCTATTAGGAAAAAGTTAAGCTTTCTAGAAGGAATTTACAACTGAATATAGGAAACATTTTGTACTCTTTCTAAAGCAGTTAATGAAAAAATATCTAAAGATTAACTTTTAAAAAGTTTCAGGTATATCAGAGATTCAATTTAGGTTTACAAAGTTTAAGGCACTTTACCTGAAGGGGTTTACTATAGCTACACAAAGCAGTACGTCTAATACTGTAAGGTTGCCTTGAGCAAGTTATTTCCTTTTACATATTGTGAACCATGTAACTAATTACTTTTTTTTTTTTTGAGTTGGAGTCTCACTCTGTCGCCCAGATTGGAGTGCAGTGGCCGTTCCCTGCCACCGTAGCCTCGACCTGCTGGGCTCCAGTGATCCTTCCGCCTCAGCCTTCCCAGTAGCCGGAACTACAGGCATGCGCTACCACGCCCGGCTGATTTTTTGATTTATTGTAGAGATGAGGTCTCGCCGCTCAGGCGGGTCTCGAACCCACGGGCTCAGGCAATTCACTCACCTCAGCCTCCCAAAGGCGCAGGATTACAGGCTGAGCCACCGAGCCCGGCGACTAATTACTTTTTATTTTCCAAAACTGGCTGCATAAACTGCTTTGAGCCAAATTTGTGGTCTTCCAGTAGCAAGTATATAAGTATCATCAAATAATTATTTAGTTTCATTACTGGTTCTGTTTTTCCCCAGCTTTGTCTTTTATTCTAATTTTTAAAATTTAACTTATAATTTATATATTGTTGTAAGCTACAGTAAATTTTTCCTGGAATGAGACAGGAATTGAATTGCAAAATTTTTTTTTAAAAATCCTCAGTATTTAATAATTCTGCTTAACAACCTCATAGAATATTGTCATTAAAAGGCAAGAAATAGTCTACTTTTAGAGCATCAAAAAAATATAGTTTTATCAGTAGCCCGACTATTTAATATCTTCATAATCATTCCATTTCCTTTTCTAAGATAGAGACCTAATGTTTATAGCCCAGTGATGAGTAAAGACAAGGGATTAAAAATAGTCTTAAAAAAACCCAGTTATGATCCAGAAAAAAAATCAGTTAAAAGTAGAAACCGAGCAGAAATGCTGACAAGTAATACTCGTCAGAACACAGAAATATACCTTAAATGTCATCTTTATAAAGTCCTTTTATACTACCTAACGTAATTATTGTAAGGGTTAGAAAGTATACTGTTAAAAAAATTAGTACATCAGTAGTGTTCCTCATACTGTGGCCATTCGCCTTGAGACCAGCCAAAACAGGACTAATCAATGAACTCTCAAACAAGTAAACATCTTTTATTCCAAGCCACAGAATAAAAGATCAGAGCAAGCAGAAGTATTTTCTTAGCAGGGAAAGATTGTCATATAAAGAAGAGCAAGAATTCCACAAATTTTAGATTAAAAGCTGCCTGAAAGGAAGGGAAAATCTGTCCGCTTAAAGATCTCACTTACAAGCTATACAGCGACCAATTATTCTTTAATATATTTCTGAGGCAGGTGATATATTTCATCTTCCCTTGAAGACTTCAGAGTCAACAAATAAATGGGTCATTATCTGATGATCTTTAACATTCTCAATATGAGAAGACTGGCTAATGTAAAACATGGAATAATAATATGTGTGAGTATATATAATATGAGCATAAAATATTTCAGGAAATAATCTCCATAAGTTGATTCTGAAAATAAATCAGTAATAAAACAGATACCAAATAACAGGAAAAAGCAAATGAACATATATTGGGAAAGGAATTTGTGTCCAACATAGACTTTAAAGGCAGGAACACGCACAGCAACTGATGGTTAACTAAACACAAGCGCTAAATTAAACATTCATACAAATAAAGGATTCCTTCACTCTAGAGTACTCACATGCAGCATTCTATAATGGTTTGAAGATCTTACCTGTGTTTTGTACAATAAGAAATCTTACAGAAAATACTTAGTAATTACTTTAATAAGCTTTTGAGAAATTCTCCTCACCCCACCCCAAAGCCATCTGTATCCAGCTTATTCTCCTTTGAACAGTTTCAACTCTTAAGTGCTAAAGAGAGTACTACACCTCTAGTCAAATACAGACTAGTCCAAATCTTGTACACAGTTGTTTCATGTAGGTGGTCTGGTTAATTTTCACATATTAATGTGTATATCCTTTCTGCTTAAACCACTCCAATTATACTCTATAATAAACCTATTTCCTTTAGAAATTTATATTTTCTACTTCAGACTCATACTGCTACTTGGATAACAGAAAGAATTTGAATTTAGCAGATTATCTACTGGCTGTCATAGTGGTATTTCATTCTCTTATGCATTTACTTACCATGCTTGAGGATGGATATACCCCATGGGGCTGAGATTGTGCTTGGACAACAGAAGCTGTATGCCCTGGGGCTGTGCCAGTAGAATGCACCTGTTCATGTTGGGAACCATATGAAACTGTCTGTTGGCTGCTAACTCGAGATTCTGTGAAGACAGAAGATCCCTGACCACTGTCAACCGTCCCATCAGCTGAAGGAAAAAATGAAAAAACAAAAAACAGAAAGAAACACAAATCACAAAAATGAGATTCACATTTTCCCAATATATTTTAGATCCATTACACTGGCTTAATTAGTTATTTCTTTGCACAGACCTGAACTAAACAAAATTTGAATAGTCATATTAATTAACTTCTATATTTAAATGAGGAATCTATATGGAAGTTTCAATGTCTCTTTAAAAAAATTCTTGGGCTGTCACAGAATCTTATCACCCAAAGAGTAAGGGAAATAAAATGGAACATTGTAAGTAAGCTTTAAGTTTCATATAGCTTTCAAAGTCTTAACTATGGAGACCATGGAGTTCTCAGTATTAAAGAGGTAATTCAATCAATAACTAACGTTCTCATTAGTTTTTAGTCTACATGCTATTCAGCTTTGCTAAAAGAGCTCAATCAGTAATGGTTTCAACTGTTAAGTAGCTAGTAGCTACACCTAGTTATTCATTATTAATTCTATTTTAAGAAATTGTGAAAAGTAGAAATCTACAAATTGAAACCTCCAAGATATTAGTTTATAAAATTATTTTATATCCGATCCTTCTATTCTATTAGTCATGGATACAAGAAGAGAAGCTAGATGACAATTTCAAATTTTTTTATTGCAGTCGGATTCATAATTCAAAAACCAAAAATGAACTAGGAGAATCATTACCATATTTGTCCACTTCCCAGGATACTTACATAACACAGATATACTGGGTTGCTGGTACTGAAGTTGTTGATGTTGATCTGCCTCAGGTTCTTCAGGTTCTACTTGTGTAGAAACAGAAGCTGATGTGGTGGAAGCAGTAGGTAAGGCGGCACTAGCAGAAGGCAGCTGCTTGATCCCTGTCTGGGAAGCACTTGATTGTTGTTCTACCTGATGCTTCAGACTGCTCTCTTCCTGCTTTCTTTTTTCTTGCTCCTCCCGTACCAACTGCCGCTGCTCTCGTTTTCTCTTAATTAATGAGACTCTGTCTTTGATAGCTTTGGCCATGGTCTTGTGATCACCTTCACAGACATACCCAGACTCTACCTACGGAATAAAAGATTTTATTAGGAAGCAGTGACATACTGGGAAAAAAAACCCAGAAATAAAATTAAAAAGGCACTGTAAACAAGTGGAGAAGATGAGGAAGAAGGAAGCTTCCCAGGACTGATCTTAACCAAGCTGTGAAATTACTAGTCTGTATTACGCATTTCCCCACTGTCTTTGTAGATACTTGAGGGGTAGGTACCACAGAAGTTTGCAGGGTGTGTGTACCTTTACTCCTTACATCAAATATGTAAACAATGGGGCACCTAGAACCACAGTTCATAAACCAAGAAAGGCATTTTACTCTATTTACTCTATTTTCCTCTCACATGTAACTGTTAACATGAACCTGTTTTGCTTTTATTTCCTATAACTGTGCTAAGTATACAAAGGTTTAAACTATCCCTTCAACCAAAAAAACTCAAATAATATAAAAAACTAACAATTAACCACTTTTGAGTGGTTCTCATAAATCTTACTAAAGATATTCTGAGTATTTCTGCACAATAATTAACTATGGCTAAAATTGGTAAAAAGTGAATTTTTAAGACATATTTCAAATAATGACACACTAAAGATTGCCTAGTAATTATAACTGATCTTGAAAACACACTTCAAAGTAAAAAGAATTTGTGATACTAGCTCTATTTATAGGGTCTATACAAATGATTGTGCAAAAGTAATGTACCAATATTTTAAAAAATCATAACTTGTCATTCCAATTGAAGAGGCTTATACAAATTCACCCTTACAGACTTTCAAAAAGACTTCAGAATTCTACCAGTGCAGTCTATCTATCTTATCTATTTAATCCATCCATCCCTATATATATCTACATATATTTGGTCCAACAAAAGTAACCTTAAGAAAGGACTATGAAACCCAACACCTATTATAAAAACAGTACAGAGAAGTACAAAGAGAGGAGTTAAACAAAAATCAAAGGAAAAGCCCGCTACTTAAAGATAACATTTGGGGCCAACACAATTGTATGTCAATGGGATATGCCACACACCACATCATCAACTGCTTTTTTGCTCAACAGTATCATTGTATATAAATCTAACATCAATTTTTAAATGGCTGATCACTATCAGTTTACCATTTCTTGAGCAACATCTTCTGGCACATCTCTCTCTAAGTCAAAGGAAAACTCAATGGCTTCGTTGTCTTTGTATTTTCCCTTTAATTTCTTAATATCTTCAATACGTAGCCATAATTTAATGGCTATCTTTTCTCCATCATCTTCTTCTGCTAATTCTACCCGTACCCCTGTTTCCTCCTGGAAGAAGGCATGGTTCAAAAGGTCTTTGATGGAATATCTTCCAAAGAAAGGGAAAAGAAACAAAACACCATTAGTTAGAAAAGATAATTTTCAAATGTAACTGATTACTGTTAGAGAAGAAAGAAAAAAATGACTGTGAAAAAATGGGAAAGTTCTTAACTCATCTCTACATCGCTGCATTTGAATAGTAATTACAGAGTTTTATTCTCAAGTTACAGAACATCACAACAATCTCATCTATGAATAAGAGTGTTATATCTTAAATCCAATGACCTAATCTTATTAGCTAACAGAGTACAAGTAATGGCAAGTAATGCATAGAATTTCAAAACTTCAAAATACCATATAATCATTTAGCACTTTGTAGGTAACATGCATGTCTACATATGTATGATCTTGTCTGATGAGCATCCAATGAAACATCATCTCCTGATTATCAGGACTAGGAGGATCAAGAGAGGTTGAGAATCTTGTTCACAGTTACAGAAGTTGTAAATGGTGAAATGAAAGTTACAAATAGTATAATTAAAACTAGAAAACAAATCTTTTGATTTCTAGTTTGGGACCTTCTACTACAGGAACCTGTATTTACCCCAATAAATTCTCTCAATTCCATGCTCAACAATTTGTGTACCAGGCAAGCAGAAGGCTGATTGTGAAACAATCTTCTTTAGATAAAACGGTTTCCAAATACCAGTAATCTAGTAACCTGGTCCATCCAGAAAAGAAAGAGGGTCACATGTTCTAAGGCTCGAAACAAATATTCCTTTGTTTCTGGTGAAAAACAAGTTCTTAGAGAGATTTAAGTACTCAGTGTATATAAAAATAGAAACTCAAAATAAATTTCTACTAAAAAGCCTTAAAGACCATAATGTTAAGCTCTTTCAAATAACAAGGTTATGAAAAGAATGAGACTGGATAAGTGAAGATATGTAAAATCTTTAATTTGGTTGATATACCTGATTGCTCTCAATCTTCTAATGGCATGCTCAATTTACAGTTTATATTTGTACTAGTTGGTCTCCTCTTTCTTTTTTGAAGGGGTTGGAGGGGAGCAGCAAAGGTAGATTATTTTTTAAAAACAGACACTGGACACTTGCCAAGCCTAAAGGGTGATCAATCAGCTATCTGGCAGATCAGATACTTGCTACTCCTCTGCTAGTACAAATGAGTAAACTAGATCTCCTCCTATGCCCTGGGCAAAATCTTCTCTTTTCACCCAAAGGAATTTTGATGTTTTGCTCTTAATTCTGGCATGCTGATAGCAAATCAAGACCTGTGTAGTTGAGTTGACTTTTAAAGAGACAACATTTTATTTCACCATTTAGAATTCAATAGATAAAGGACTAAGGAACAGATTTGCTGCTTTAGAGACTGAACACTTCTCAGTATTATCAATCATGCTGACCCTCTAAGTAAGCAGTTCTCACGGACTAGTGTAGCTAGGTTTAAGGTGGTTCTGGTTTACTCAAATTCTACCAAACCACACTTCTACAATTTTCCAGCATATCAAACCTTAATAATGTCAATGGACAGAACTCTACTTTTAAAAATGTTACATGGCATAGAGAAACTAAATCATAATTAAATACGACTCAGGTTGAAATGTTGTACTCAAGCGCACATTACATTTTGGAGTTTGTTTAAGCATCACCCAGGTCAAAAGAAGCAACTTACCTTTCATCTTTGTTTTGCCGTATGCATCCTTCAATAATTTCTTTCACTTCAGGAATCGCTACTTTGTCAAAACTGGCTGGCTTCACCCCCTGAAAACCATAAAAATGGCAACAGAAATACATTAATGAAAGCAGGATCTTTTGTTTTTTTAATTTCCAATTAAAAATTCCAAGCTCTGCGAAGCTTATCCTGACTTTCTTCTAATTTGCCTGCAGGAGCTGGTCCATGCATGGTCAGAATTGGGTAGTGGCAGTTTACCTCCTCACAAAAAAATAACAAAGAACCATGTGATAGTGGGGTCACTTACTTCCATATGTGGCAATGAAAAAATGTGGGCTGGTGTTAGTATCTTCTGCTGTGTTTTGAGGAAAGGATGATACTGGCTAAAAAGAAGGCCAGATGTTCTAACTGGTTAGATCTTTTGTTCAACTTTGTTTTCTAACACATCAATCAATACAGCAATTAACTATTTTGAACACTGAACCCATGTATGGGCATGAATTCACATGCTCAGCTTGGCAGACACGGAATTCTTTAAAACACTCTACTAGTATAGAAAGAGTTGGGGATCTGTATTGTTTTGGCATGATAACTGAGGAGCAAATTGTCTTGCACAAACAAAACATAAAACAAAAAGTGGTGTGTCGGACCCCTATGAAAGATAAACTTTGCAAATAATCTCAAAAGAAAACTCATTATCACTATTATACATGACCATATGATAGCATCACAGTGATAGTTTAGAATGTTCACAAAGTATAAATCCATTCTTTCAAAGTAAAATTTCAGAAATATATGGAAAATATACATAAGACATAAAAACAGCAAGATATTATTTGAGAGGTGAGGTAGAGGAAAAAATATCTCATTATATTCTCCCACTTCATCTAAGTGGCCACATGGATTCAGAGATGAAGTAGCTACACTGATATACAGTCCAATTAGCACTATATCTCCCTATAAACACACAAAACAAAGGGAATGGGGTTCGAGGGTAGTGGTGTTTAGAAAAGAAATATACATAAATTCTAATCATCTATAGTCTCATCAGTGACAGGCAGAATAAAACAAAATTAGTGACAACCTAATAAAGCACAGAAATTCAAGCAATCTCTCATAGATCTAAATGAAATACAGCAAACGATTAGCTCTATTCTTTAAATACCAGAGTTGTATCCAGAGTTAGGTAATTATCATCAATTCCTCATTGTATTATTCCAAAGTCCTGATATGGAGAATTCTACCCCTGAGGCTAACTTTTCACAGCAAGGAACTGTGTAGTAGGGCTGACACTAAAGTTAAATCCATGTATTTAAAAGGTTTGTTTCTGAGAATGACTGCTATGTTTCTGAGTACTACAAATACTGAGTACTACCAAAGATAACTATTTGTATTTTCCTTAATCTAATTTTTCCAAATCCAGTTAAATTTTTCCCAACTTTTTAATGTCTTCACATAATTCTAATAAAAACAAGAAAATAATGCTGAAGTAAAAGACTACTTTAATTGAACATGCTGGTATTTCAAACTCAGACTTAAGAAGATAGGAACTGATCTAAGAAAAAAAAAATGAATGCTGCATGCTAAAAGTTCTCCAGTAGGAGAAAAACTGACTACAACTGGGCCTCCTTATCCACAAGTTCTGCATCCATGAATTCAACCACTGCAAATCAAAAATATTTGAAAAAAGAAACTATTTTAAAAAGAAAATTGTACCTATACTGAACATGTACAGAGTTATGTCAATATTCCCTAAACAATTTACATAGCATTTATATTGTATTAAGTATTATAAGTAATCTAGAAATGATTTAAATATAGGGAAGGATGTGTGTAAGTTATATGAAAATAGTGTGGGTTATTTTATATCAAGGACTTCAGCATCCTGAAATTTTGGTATCTGTGAGGGGCATGGGGCTCTGGAACCAATCCCCTACAGATACCAAGGGACAAATGTATTTTGTTTTATATTTGGTTTCAGTTTTCTATAATAAATATTTAAAACTACATAAACTTTAAAAATGTTATTAGCATGAGAACAATCTAACATGCTGTATGTAGAACATTCACTACTAATGAAAAATTGTCTGAACGACTGTTCTTTGGTAAAATTGAATATTCATATATAGTTGGCCTTTGCAATGTAAAGACAGTTCAAATGTTACGGAAGAGTGGCTAAAGACAACATAGAATTTGATGAGAAAAATATGTTTCTTCTTCCATAGGCTCTTGCACATCAGGGGAATGGATTAGGCTTACTGGCAAAAACCCTGTACATATTGAGTTAATAAAGCCAATATATACTGATTCTTCTGTTTAAATCTAGTATGTATAGGCACACTGGAAAGCTGGTAAAATTTAACAATAGAAGATCTGAATTCAGTGTGAATTGTACCAGCAGAAGCAGTTTGAGCGTCAGATTTCTGTCCAGCAAATGGGGATAATACTCACCCAACTTAACTACATTTATAGCAGCTAGATCCAAGTATCATATATTTGTGTTCTAAGCTCTTTGAATTATTAGGTTTGCTGACCCCAAGGTTACCTTAGAATTCAAAGGCGATCTCCAAAGAAAATAAAGTTTAAGGTTAAAAGGAAGAAAATCCTCTCTTGAATCTGCTTTCATCATTAATGATCCTTAATAATAATCCTCTTGCTAATTCTATTCACACATATATTCACTCTTGACTTTATAAATAGGAATTCCTATTTACAAATAGGAGAATATGTGTTGAACAAAATAGATATAAGATAGAGCAAAACTAGTAACTATGTATAACATAACCTTAAGTCTACCAGGTTATGCTATGTCAATCTATAATCAAGATTCAAGTATAGAAAATTCCATGGCAGTACTATATAACATACTGATATCACCGCTGCCTTAAAAAATGTATTATAGGTTCCAAGGTAGCCAAGAAAATTGAGACACACCTTACCAGTCCAGCAGCTGGTATTAAAAGATTAAGACTGCTTTACTGTTACCCACTTAGATACTGAAAAATGTAACAGGGAATTTTACCAGTTTAGCAACCATCAAGAAGTGAGGGCTGTCAACATACATGGATGTATTCTGAGTCATTTAAGAAGCAATAATATATAGGTATTGTATATTAAAAGATGACTAAGTAAAAGTGTATGAAATAAGTATGAAATCTCATTGACCCTAAAGCTGACCTACAGAATAGTCAGTCACCTGGCACATATAAAAGAAAGCTGCTTAAAATAAACAAGCAACTACGGCTTTTGATATACTTATCATACAACACATAGGTTTCTTATTCTTAAGACATGAGAACTCAATGTATTTTTTTTTTACAATTGATCATCTTTTTAAAAAAAGTTTTTATATTATGTTTTAGTTTACTCTAAAACATAATTTTAAGCACATGACAGAACAAGGTAATGAGAACAAAATGTTTTCATGATAAAAGATTTCATCTTATTTAGTTTATATACTTCAGAGACGATCAACTTAAAGTCCAATAATCCTCCCAAATGCCACCCCTTCCTTTACTCCCTGATTTAGTCCCAGAGTCCTATTCTACTTTAAAAGCAAAGTATTCTCACCTACTCTGAAAGAGGTTCAAAACAACAGGAAAAAAGTACCAAGGTATATAAATTGGGCTATTATCTTACACAGAACAAAACTAAATTTGTTAGGTGTGCATAACCCTCTGATTCCACTCCTTCAGAACCAGCAGGTCATTGTCTCTACAAATATTTTCTCCCCACTTTTCTAATTTACAGAAGTTCTCTTTAGGCAGTAGTATCATATTGTGTTTTGTTTTGCTTTTTAACATGGGACAGTGGCTTATTTCTCTTCATTAAATATAAGTGCTTAATATCTAATGTATATCCAATACAAAAAATCAAAAGTCATGTCTAGGCAATCTTAAATGGGGCACAAAAAAATTATCAATTGTGACTCTATGAAGGCACATCAAGAGTTTAATATAAGATAAATGTTTATCAAATATGTTGTATTACTTGAACTGAAAAATTAAAAAATGTATACTTTACAGACTGACTTTTCATTTGATATACTATGCTTCATTTCATGTACTATGTTTTGTCAACTAATCTGCTAGAAAAATAAAAGTGAGTCATATTACAGAATTCTCTGATTCAACCTTTCCAGCTCTTAAAAACTATCAGCACTTGCTTCTTAAAAACTTCAGTTTCAAATGTGGTAGGGTAACTTTAATTATTTCTTAATAAAGGTAAACTTTCTCCTAACCATCTAGAATCAGGAATCAAGTCTACCTCCTCCTCACACAGAATACAGTGCAAATTAACTAACTTACAGAACTTTAAATATTCTGAAGTTATCAATTTCAATACTTGAGCTGAAACTTTCTATAATTATCACCAAAAGGCTACAATATACTTGTTATATATATTGGTAATTCTTACCCACCTCATTTACACAATCCTTTTGAGGGCAGCAGCAGCAATGAGAATTTATGAAGACAAATACTGAGCAAAAATCTTTCTTTGTAAAATCCATTAGAAAAGGCAAAATAGACTAGTTATAATTAGAGGAAAATGAGGGAAAAATGAATAAGATGTAAATTAACAGAATAAATTAGCCCACAGCATAAGGAAGGCAGATATCAAAATCAGACTGAAGCACGGTTTTCTGTTTGATACTAGCCATGCTTCCCCAACTCTCAGACATGAGTTCACTCTGCTCAATCAATAATATTATTCTAGATTGGTCCTTTAGACAAAACTACCTGCTGAACAGCAGGGAAACTATTCTGTTACTGTTCCTTCTGCTTCTCTGCCAACAGCAATAGTCCCTGGACAGCAAAATGAGATTTTTATATTTGTTCAATGCTCCACCTACTATATCCACTGCTCTGTCTCCTTGACCTATCAAAACTTACCTTGGAGGCTTAACTGTATGTACACTAGAAATCCACTTACTGAAACACTAATCATATTGAAAGTGTGCTTTAAAAGAAAAAGGGGACTGAATTCAATGAACAAAGTGTAAACTCAGAATACACAGCCAAATGAACACTGGACAAGAAATCACAACACTGAGGTTGGGTTCTCAGTTCAATCTATCATACACGATGTTTGTGTAACCTGAACCACATCCCATAAAATCACTTGAAAAGTGGGGATAATGGTTCTTCTGTTTACCTAATTTAAAAAGTAGTGATATTAAGGTAAATTGCCTTGCCACACCCTTACAGTATATTTTAAAAAGTAAACAGTTATGAATTAGTAACAGAAGTGGTAACTTTTTTTTTTTCTCTTTTTCCCCTTCTGTTGCATAAAGACATTTCCATTTGCCAGGAAAAACTCTTGGACTCAAATAAAAAGAATTTTGATTTTAGTAATTAAGGAAAGGTTTTTCTTTGTGGCAGTAACAAAGATGATAGAAAAAGCACTGCTCATTGCATTGTTACAGTGGACAACAGATTAAAGTCCAATCCTTTGTAATTTTGTAAGCTTGAAAATCCTAATCAAGACAGTGAATAGTAAGGCAATTGCATAAGATAAGAACTTGGAAGTTATTTGGAAGGAATACTTCTAAAGGTTAGTAATGCTACTAATTCTTACAGGCTATCTCAAAGCTACTAACACTGATCTCTGGCTCAACACAATTCATTAGTACTAAGTAAGTAGTCTAGGATGCCAGGTATTGCTCAGAAATCAGCAAGGCATGCTACAAAAACGCAGCATTACTTTTAACTTAAGTGTATGAGCAAGCCTACTTCAGACTATGGTTGGCTAAATGAAAGAGCTAGAAAACAGGTGCCATGTGCCTGCTTCAAAAGGTCCATTAGATGTAAAAAGGTATGTAGGTTTCTTTAAACTCTATCAGGCAATAAATAAACAAAACCAAATTGATAAGACACTTTTTCCTTTTGGACAATCATGTGATATAGAATCACAATAAGAGTTTTCAATATATACAATAAAAGTATCATTCACATATAGGTATGTTTCATGTCTACATTAATTCCTCTTTCTCTTTTTCTTTTTTTTTTGAGTCTGAGTCTCACTATGTCGCCCAGGCTGGAGTGCAGTGGCACGCTCACCACCACCCCAGCGTTCACTCGCTGGGCTCCGGCAATCCTTCTACCTCAGCCTTCCAAGTAGCTGGAACTACAGGCGTGCGCTACCATGCACAGCTAATTTTTATTTATTTTTTGTAGATCTCATCAAGTTACCCAGGCTGGTCTCAAACCC
This sequence comes from Carlito syrichta, assembly GCF_000164805.1. Lineage (NCBI taxonomy): Eukaryota > Metazoa > Chordata > Mammalia > Primates > Tarsiidae > Carlito > Carlito syrichta. Next base: position 398,274 of record NW_007251154.1, on the reverse strand, counting down.
GCAGGCTCAGGCAATCTACTTGCCTCAGTCTCCCAAAGTGATGGGATTACAGGCTGAGTCACCGAGTCTGGCCAATTTCCCTTTCTCTTCAAGTAAGTGTTCTCTGGATTTCCCCTTTTCTTTCAATGATATTATTATTTGTCTAGTCCAGAACAGTCATTCTTGGATGCTTCTTCTCCCACAATATTTAAGTATTACTATTATTATTCTATATAACGTCTTGAAACAAAGAGAAATGTTAAAAACAGCTGGCAAACCGTTCTGCTAGTAGTATGCCCACTGCTCCTCCAATAGTCAAAGATCCTTGACCAAGTAAAATGAACTTACTGGGTTCTTTGCTGCCTCTCAAATCATTTTGTTTTGTTTTATATTACTATTGCACCCAAAGTCCTGATTACTAATTCTTAATTTCTTTTTTTTCAGAAAGAAGATTTATTGAGAAGACAGAAAAGTTCCCACAGTGGGAGGGGTCCTAAGGGAGTTGTCCATTAATACCTCATTTCTTTAAGCTTAGACCAATTTAATGGCTTTATTGTTTTCATTCTCTCCATATCCAATTTGTATTTTACACTGTGGCCAGCACAACCATCTGACTCCATGTAAGCATCTGAAATTTAACCATTTGCAATCATCTGCCATCACTTAACTCATTACATTGCTCAAAAATGGTTGATAAACCAGGCTTGGTGGCTCAATCTGTAATCCCAGCACTTTGAGAGGCTGAGGTGAGTGGATTGCCTGAGCCCGCAGATTTGAGACCTCATCTCTACAATAAATCAAAAATTAGCCGGGCATGGTAGTGGGCGCCTATAGTTCCAGTTACTTGGAAGGCTGAGGCAGAAGGATCGCTGGAGCCCAGCAGGTCGAGGCTGCAGTGGCCGGGAGCAGCCAATGCACTCCAGTCTGGGTGACAGAGTGAAACTCCAACTCAAAAAATAAAAAATAAAAAAATGGTTGGTAATTCTCCCTATCAACAAGATCACAGTATCACAGATTTAGAAAGAGCCAGAGTAAGAGTCCTTTTCTTGTTCAAATGAGACAAATATGATCCAGAGAGATTAATACTATGTCAAACTCAGAAGGAATCTTTTAATTCAACTGGTGACCAGGTAGCATCTAGTCTAGTCTAATGGCTGTCAGGCATCTACTGGATACACTACATTACCTTTAGCACCTAGAATAAGATAAATATTGCTTGTGGTCCAGTGAGTAAGGCTCTATCTATAATAAAGCAAAAACTAGAATCTAGATTTTCCACTGTCCAGGTTCAATGTTATTTCTAGTCCATGTTACTGTACTTTTAATTTCCTTAATGTGATGTAAAAAGTCACAATCCAGCCGGGCTCGGTGGCTCAGCCTGTAATCCCGCACCTTTGGGAGGCTCAGGTGAGTGGACTGCCTGAGCCCGCGGGTTCGAGACCCGCCTGGGCAGGGAGACCTCATCTCTATAATAAATCAAAATATCAGCCGGGCATGGTAGCGCATGCCTGTAATTCCAGCTACTTGGAAGGCTGAGGTGGAAGGATCGCCGGAGCCCAGCAGGCGAGGCTGTGGTAGCCGGGAGCGGCCACTACACTCCAGTCTGGGCGACTGAGTGAGACTCCAACTCAAAAAAAAAAAAAAAAAAGTCACAATCCAGTTTCCACCTACATATATCTACCCAGTCTCCCTAAAATAAGTCCAAACTGGTTACTTGTTCACTGAAAACTTAATGAACATTTCTACCAATACGAATATTCTATTCTCCCCCCTTTTTAAAGTCAACTGAGTCTTAAGTTTCTTTCAAGATATACCTCAAATCATGTAGTCCATTATAAGCAGCAATTGCAAAGTATCTATATGTCACTTTTAGCTTTTCATATGTAAGTTATTTAGAAGGTACCAGCAAATTCAGTATTGTTAAAATTTATTTAAATATGGAAACCATCTTTTCATAACCTGTCAACTATAGATCAATATTCAGGGTAGATAAGCAAGATCAGCTTTTCCAAGAAATTCTGAAAAAAGAATTTCACAATTATTCTTAAATAAGCACCTAAAATATTGGGAATACTACCACCTTCAATCTTAATCAAATCACAGTAGAGTAATGGAATGCCTCTGAAAATTATGCAAAATGTTTCCAAGATACAGCCCATAATATTCAGTTTTCTTTTACAATTATAATCTAAGTTTACTGGACATAGGAACAAAGTATATTAAGGAACTACTTTGACTAATTCCAGTAGATTTTCTTTGGGACATCACAAGCTAAAGAAATAAATGCAGCAACCCCCTTGGGTCCCCTCCTACTCTGGGAGCTTTTCTGTCCTCTCAATAAATCCTTTAAAAAGAAAGAAAGAAAGAAACACAAAGTTTCCCTCAACTTTTCAAACACTATCTAATCAGGAATCAGTCTCACTTGTTTCTGTAAAAAAGTAGGGTGAACTGCAATCTGTTATATAAAAACTAAAAGGAATTTTGCCCTAACGGCTTTAATTCTGTTTTTCCCAGACAGAATGTTCAAACCTTGCAATCCAAAAGCGAATGGAATCAGTGACAAAGTCAGATTACACAAACAAAGTAATTAAAAATCACCATTATTTCTCACTTGGTTGTTATGGGGTTGGATTCAGCCAGATTCTTACTGGTATGAACCATTAGTTTGCAGGAATTCGAACATACCTTATGATTCCATTGGAAAACAAGCCTCCTCAAACTCCCTACCAAATTGAGCTAGCTCTATCAAAGAAATTAGCTTACCTCATGATTCCCCAAGGCTCATTACTCTCTGAGTAACGAAAGTTTGTGTACTGCTCCAACCTCAAATGCACTATCCTTCATTAAAAAGTTGATGTTATTGCTTGCTATGATTTTTATTCTTTTAATCTCAGACAAAAGTCATACTAAGTATAATATTATTCTTACTTGGATCTTCTCATTACCAGTGGCATAGTTTTTCAAGATAACTGTTCAAGATCACAAGTATAGCATGTAACTAAGAAGTTATTCTCTGCTAAACAAGGACCACGAACCTTTATACAGGACTCAAAACTGCAATGCCAGTCTTATGCTACCCATATCCTCTAAACTTTCTACTCTCAGATTTTGTTCCTTGAGACCTACAAAAAGGTTTTAAAAAGAAACAGGTAAAGGAAAAAAAAATTAAGGTTTGCATTCGTGTAAAGTTAAGAAACCCTTGATTTCTGACTACTATTATTTCTCCTGCATGTTCTTAGGCAAAACACTTACACCTCGGGTCTTATTTCCTTACCTGTGAAATGAGGGTACTGTCTACTTACCATGATACCAAAGATTAAAATAAAGTATATTTAAAGCACTTTGCAAGGTAATTGACGAGAATGTTAGCTCATTCTCTCCTGCTTAAAGCTTGACTTTATGCGACGCTCATTAAACCCATTTAAATTAATGCAACATTTTCCAGTTAAAATAATAGAACAGAGTCAACTTATTTCACTATTAAACATATCATAGTCATGTTATGATAATAATGACAATACTGAACCAGCACTGACTGATAATTGCATGCCAGGCACTTTGTCTTTCTCATTTAATGCTCACAAATACTTCAGGTTCAGAGAGGCTAAATAACTTATCAAGGATCTCACAGCTAGGAAATGACATTGCTGGGGTTTGAACTCAAGCAAATCCAACTCTAGAGCCTATTTTCTCCATCGGCAACATAAAGTTGTGTTTCACTCCCTACAGTTCTGCAGTCGCATATTCATTTCACAAATACCAGCTGAGTGCCTATGATTTGTCAGTCCTTAAGCACTGGGAATACAGCAAAGAACAAGAAAAGTAAAACCTCTAACTCATCGAACTTGTATTCTAATGGGGCATGAAATAATGTGTCAGGTTGTGATAAAGTAACAGAAGTTTGTGTACTGCTCCATACATTAAGTGCATGCATACTTAAAAATACTGTTTTAGATATGGTAGGCAGGGAAGGCCTCCCTGAGCCTGTAACACTTAAAGCAAAGGTATGAAATGCATGTACAAACAATGACATACAACAGTCTCTTATCAGTGCTCTTTAAAATATAACTGTTAAATCATGGTCTACATACATGTTAAATAATATACATGTTAAGCCATGGTCCCTTCATACTGGCACTTACACAGGTGAAAATGCCTTAGGTGCAGATTGACACTGTAATACACACTTATGGATTCAGTACAGCATTCTGATATAAGCAGGGGAGCTGGGATTAGAACTTTGTTATTTTCTAGATGTGTAATCTTGTGTTAGCCATCCTTAGTTTCAGATTGGTTTTCAAGTCTAGACAATAGATTTAGACCACCCCAAGGCTGTTGGAAGAATTAAACCACATGATATATGCAAAGTGTTTAATGTAATGTCTGACACATGTTCATTTATTAATAATTACATTGCTATCATCCACTATTTGCATGGCAGTGTATCACTGAAGGGTCAAACATGTAGCAGTGAATTGATCTGCAGAGGACAAAAAAGAAATCTGTCCCTGAGAGACTCAGTTCTAGTCGAGTGGATATAGTTAACATCGAGCAATAATTATTAAGATAGAGGTAGAGTAAGATAGGAATGCGGAATACGAAGTGATTGGCATGACTTTCTTCCATGAATCCTAGGGATATTTGTAGTAAAGACTGCCAATGAACTGAGACAACTGGTTCATTTCTTCATACAGATTCCTTCCTCAGTGTCCCTGGCATAACAGATCAAGTTCTCAACTTTTACATACTTTCTCAGGAATACTGTATTTGATCCTCTCAAGTAGATTAAACCTCCAACCTTCATCTTGTCTTTTGATATAATTACTGTTTCAATGCGCCTACCTTGCCTACTAGACAATAAAAACTCTGGGAAACCACTGAAGCATACAGCTTGTTCACTGTCCTCAACCTAACACATAGAGGATACATAATAGCTGTTAAATAAGTGAATAACTGTTCAAATAAATTAAAAGAAAGTGAGAACCAGAGCTTATGGTTCAAGTGACTAGAGTTCTCTGATCTTCAAACCTAAAAAAGTAATCCAGATCTGTGTTGAATACAGACTCTTTTGTGCATCCTTTTTCTAAGTTAGTGTCAAACCCACAGAAGGCCTTCTGTGTGGGGGAAAAAGGGAGTGGTTTACTGGTGACTAATAGCCAGGTTATACAAAGTAGATCCAGGATGAAAATCAGAAATCTAAAGTGGTTGGAGTGTGTGCTTGTACTCGGCAGCCCTATGATCTCTTCCAATGGATAACCAAGCATGTTTCCTTAATGAAAGTGCAATAGCTAAGCAAATTGACACTGACATCCTTTTAAAAATTAGTTAAGTTTACATCTAAACCCAACTTAAAAGAAAGTATAATACTCCAAGGTTTACTCCAATAGAGCCATCATTATTGCTTATTTAATTATCTACATCATTATACTACTACCCAGGCACTTACTTAAATCTCTCACATTTATTTCAGCACTCAAAACATGAGAAAATCATTCAGAAAAGTAGGCAAGGGACACAACGCTTTTTATTCCTTATTAGAAGCCAGAAGCCAGAAATAGTTGTTAATAAAATCAAGATAGTTTTTCACAAAAAGTATAGTAATTGATAGTACAGAATAAAGAACTGAAGAACACACGGAACTAAATTTTCATTGCTTAGAGGAAAAATAAAGTACATGTGAGTGCCATCTACAGTATCTTTAGAAACTAAGGAGTCTAACATGGTTTCTACTGACTTACTCCTTCAAGCTTTTTATTCCATCTTTTCTACACACTGACTTATTATTTTGCTTTTCAAAAAAGCAACAACCAGAAAATCAGAAAAAAATGCAACTATATACAAATGGGCTGTGGTGTATATGTCATAATTATGAATGAATTATATTAAATACTTATTATATACTATATTTTAAAAGTCATTTTGGTTGCTTATAATGCTAGTTAAAAGGTTTCATGAATGACTGAACAATGAGTTATTCAGATAACATTCTGGTATCACATTATATAGCCTGCTTTTAGTTTAATTAACAGAGTAAAGGTACATAGAACTGGAAAGACCCTTCAGGAATCAGACCTAGTTATACTTTTTAAATGTTAATGTATATATGCATAACTCCTAGACTCTGAAAAATGCAGGTTTGATTTAATAGGAATGAGATGGGCCCAAAATTTTACATTAAATTCAAGCACCCTGAGATGCTAATTCTACTGACCTGGGGACTGTACTCTGCATAGCAAAGATCTAAAATGGTGGTTCTCAAAAGTGTCGTAGAAAGACTTCTGGTGGTCTTCAAGATCCTTTCTGGTGACCTAAAAGCGACTTCCTTTTGCAATTACATATCTGCATGGGGCCAGATTTTCTTTCTTTCTTTCTTTCTTTTAAAAGCAGGATTTATTGAGAGGAAAGAAAAGCTCCCAAAGTGGGAGGGGACCCGAAGGGATTGCCCGGGGCCAAATTTTCATCATTTACATCAACCCTAAGATCAAAATGTAAAAAAATGGATTCAGAAGCAGATATAAAAATCTGGTTGTCTTTTAAAGACATTAAAGAGATTTGCAAAACAAAGTAAAAACACTGCTCTTCTCAATAAATTTTTGAAATTTGTTTTGAAGATTACATTAAAATGTTATTAAAGCTAACATTTTGAGCTTATGTAATTTATTAATAAATACTTTTTAAAATTCTATTTTTAATTTCTAACATGTCAACAAAAATAGAAAACAAGGAAACAAAAGCTTTTTGGGTCATTAATAATTTTTATGTGTAAAGAATTCCTAGCCGGGCTCGGTGGCTCAGCCTGTAATCCCGTGCCTTTGGGAGGCTGAGGTGAGTGGATTGCCTGAGCCCGCGGGTTCGAGACCCGCCTGGGCAGTGAGACCTCATCTCTACAATAAATCAAAAAATCAGCCGGGCGTGGTAACGCATGCCTGTAATTCTGGCTACTCGGAAGGCTGAGGCGGAAGAATCGCCAGAACCCAGCAGGTGAGGCCAGTGGCCACTGCACTCCAGACTGGGCGACACAGTGAGACTCCAACTCAAAAAAAAAAAAAAAAAGAATTCCTGATACTAAAGTGTTAGAGAGCCACTGAGCTAGACTGTACCAAGTTTAGTAGGCTGTCCTGATCCCTTCTCAAAAATATTTCGGTGCACAGAATCTCAAACCCTTATCAGTAGGCTTTTGTAGGGTCTTGCCATCTCATCAAGTTCATTATGTTCAGTTACGATTTTTCTTTCTTATTTAGTCTCCTCAGGAGACTTTCTTCTTATTTAGTCAAGAAAACAACTGCTAAGAATCTCCCTCTTCCAAAAATGCACATAAACCCTTTTCTTCAAGAAATTAAAAGGATCAGTTTAAAAATTGAGAATGATGAATCTTCACAAAAAAGGACTTAGGAAAGCTGTCGTGAAATATTTAAGGAACTATCAAGTGAATTATGATTGGGTTCACCCTGTGACTCTCAAGAAACAAAGAACAAAGTGACAGTAATTATAGGGTAAAAATTATGAGGAACTACTTCAACAAAATAAAAAACACACCTAGTCCCATAATGGAAAGAGTTAAACTGGTTGTTCAGAAATTACAGTTTTGAGATTTGACAGTATAATTTATAGACAAATATGTGAATAAATGGCTTTTTCAAAAGCCTTTCTAGAACTGGATTAGGACTCTTTCTACCCATTAAAGTTATTGTTTTCTGCTTTATTTATACCAAACAGTTTTTCCTGGTCTATAAAATGTATCAGTCTATTTTTAGTAGGAGTCTCACTGTCACCCAGGCTGGAGTGCCATAGCATGCTCACAGCCACCACAGCCTCAGCCCGCTAGGCTCAGGTGATCCCTGCAACTCAGCCTTCCAAGTAGCTGGTACTACAGATGTGCACCACCATACCCAGCTAATTGTTTTATTTATTGTAGAAACGAGGTCTTGCCAAGTTCCCCAGGCTGGTCTCGAACCCCTGAACTCGGGCAATCCTCTTGCCTCCACCTTCCCAAAGTGCTGGGATGACAGGCATGTGCCACTGCGCTGGGCAATTGTTCTTGTTTTAATTTAATTTAAAGATGTAGAATACAATTCAGAGTTGGGTATACAAATGTTCATTATGCATGTGTCCTTGTTGATGAGGTGTGCCCTTCCCCTCCCCTGGCAGATTCCCACTACTGCCAATCCCGCCCCACCCTCCCCTGGCAGTTTCCCACTACAGACAATCCTTTTCTTATAGTATTACAATAACTGTTCAAGGTCCACTTATAAGTGAGAACATGTGATATTCAGTTCTTTTTTTCTGTGATAGGTCACTCAGTATTATAGATTCTAAGCCCATTCAGGTTGCTGTGAATTTCATAATTTTGTCCTTCTTTACGGCTGTGTAATACATTGGTTTTATATGTATATGTGCCACTATTCAATGTCATTTTGAAGGTCATCTTAAACTTCATTTCTCTTTTGCACAATAAATACAACTCTTCCAAATTTATAGTGTCTAACTTTGACTAAAATTTGAGACTTCTTTAATTGAATAATTTATTATTCAAAGTATTAACAAGTGTCTATAATGTGCCATATATTGTGTTATAAACACAATGAGTATAAACAATTTAACAAACCAAGCTCTAGGACTGATACCTTTTAAGACACTATGTATTTTATCTTTCACATTTAATATGATATGAATGTTTGTGCCCCCCCCCAGAAATTTTTTGTTGAAACTTAATGTCCACTGAGATTGCATTAAGAGGCAGAGTCTTTGGGAGATGATTGGGTCATGAGATCAGAACTCTCATGAATGGAATTACTGCCCTTTTAACAGAGAGTCCTGAGGAAGTTTCTTTGACTCTTCCATCATGTAAAGACAAAACGAGAAGGTATTGTCTATGAGGAAAGGAACCTCACTAGACACCAAATCTGATAGCACCTTGATCTGGGACATCCCAGATGCCAGAACTGTGAGAAATAAATGTTTGTTGTTAACAAGCCATCCAATATATTGGGTTTTTTGTTATAGCTGTCCAAATGGACAAAGACATCATTTCCAATCCTTCTACAGATAAAGAGATGGCTATAGCTTAAAACACTTTAACAATGAGAAAAGGAAGAAACTACAGAACTAAAGGGAAATAAACCTGCTGAACACCACAAAATGTGGTATATCCATATAGTGGAATACTCAACTATAAAAGAGAATGAAGTATTGATACATGCTACAACATAGAAATACCTTGGAAACATGCTAAGTGAAAGAAGTCAGACACAAAACGTAACGTATTACATAATTCCATTTCTATGAAATGCCAGTATCAAATCTGCAAAATCAAATCCATGAAGACAGACAGTTTCCAAGTGCTGGGTCGGAAGTGGGGATGAGAAATGACTGTTAATGGAGAGAAGGCTTTGTTTTGGGGATGACGGAAAGGTTCTGGAATTAGCAGTAAAAATTGCATGACATTGTGAATACACTAAAAACCAGTGAACTGCACAATTCAAAATGGTTAAAAGGATCAATGTTTATGATTCACACACTTTAATTTAATAATAAAAAACAACTAGTGGCTGGGCTTGGTAGCTCAGGCTGCAATCCCAGCATTTAGGGAGGCCAAGGCAAGTGGATTGCTTGAGCCTATGGGTTCGAGACCAGCCTGGGCAATTTGGCAAGACCTCATCTCTACAATAAATAAAAAAAATTAGCTGGACATGGTAGCACGTGCTTGTAGTTCTGGCTACTTGGAAGGCTGAGACGGAAGAATCGCCAGAGCCCAGCAGGTCAACTCTGGGGTAGCTGTGAGCATGCCACTGCACTTCAGCCTGGGTGACTGAGTGAGACTAACTCAAAACAAACAAACAAAACTACTGATGGGCTAAACACAGGTATACTAAGAATATGGAAACAGTTAATATGAGTCCTTCTAGGTTCTATTACATTTAATACCAGACTTCTTTCATTTAAGATAGGAATTTTCTTCTCAACTAAGCTTTAACTTTGCACTTGGCAAAGATACTAAAGTTATAATTCTACTCTTAACAGAGAGAAAAGGCTACCTACAAACTTTTTGAACTTTTAAGTAGCTCTAGCTTGCACCAAGATTCTCATACTTAATATAAGTACAAAAGCTAATGCATTCGTTTTTTCCTGTTTTTTATAAATGGGGCCTTGTTCTGTTGCCTAGGCTAGAGTGCAGTGGCACCTTGAACTGCTGGGCTCAAGTGATTCTCCTGCCTCAGCCTCCAGAGCAGCTGGGACTACAGGCATAAGCCACCATACCCAGTTAAATTTTTATTTTTTTGTAGAGAGAGGGGTGGGAGTGGGGAGTGTCTTGCTCTATATTACACAGGCTAGTCTTGAACTCCTGGCCTTAAGCAATCCTCACACCTTGACCTCCCAAAGTGTTAGAATTTCAGACATGGGCTACCATACCAGGTCCAGTGCATTTTTATAGAAGAATATCACCACCACTTTATTTTTTACAAATATGTGACGTGTTTAGAACAGGAGTAACATTTTCTGTTAAGAGCCTGATAGTAAATATTTTAGGCTTTGTGTATCATACAGTCTGTTGCAAATACCCAATTCTGCCATTACAGTGTAAAAACAGCTATCAATAATATGGAAGCAAGGGAGCGTGATTGAGTGCCCAAAAAAACTACATTTATAGACACTGAAATTTGAATTTCATATAATTTTTACATCATAAAATATTCTTCTTTTGATTTTTTTCCCCGTAAAGTGTAAAAATCATTCTTATGTCATGCACTGTACAAAAATAGCCCGGATTTGGCTGGGGATTTTAGTTTGCTATTCAGAGTATTACAGAACAAAGACAATTAATAATTGGTATGTTGGTAAACAAAGTATGAAAACGATTCTATATACAAATTATAAATTTTATAGTCCTAAAATCAAAAGTCACATATTTAACTCAATCAGGGTAGATATTCTGTCTGATCTTACCTTCTTTTAAGTACATGCACTTACATGGGCATTTATTTTCATGAATATTATGTGGAAAAAATTCTTAAATTAACTAAATTCTAACTCATAAAGACAATGAATCTCCACTTTGGCCTTCTCGCCTACAACGCCTTAATTCAGACTGTCATTCCCTCCCAAGGCTAATGCAATCGTCTTTTGACTAGGTTTTTAGCTTTTGGTCTTTTCTCATAAATCCATTCTCCACTCTGCAGCCAGAATAATCCTTCTGAAACATAAGTCTGTATGCACTAACACAGTATGACACCTACTCACTATTAACGTGCTACAGTGGGATTCCCCCAGTACTCTAGCTTAGTCTAAGCTCTCCTTTCCTGCTTTATCTCTTGCCTCTTCCTTTTTCTACGTCCAAACTCAGTAGAAATACAAAATTATAGAACCTTCACATACAACACTATCCTAGTCCATCCCTACTTCTTCAACACCATTTTTCTAACCTGTCCAAACTCAATTAGACTCCGCTCTTTTGTGCTTTTGTTAAGTACTTAGACCAAGTGTTTTACATTGTATGGTAACTGTCTGCCTTACTTGTTTGCTCTCCTTTCTCCAATAAGCTTTTTAGAAGCAGGAACTGTATCTGGCTTAACAATAATATTCAAAACGTAGGATCCAGAAAAAAGACTGGAACACAGAAGAGACTTGAGAATTTGTTGGATGAATTCATAAATCGTTATGGGGTTAAATTGTGTCCCCACCAAAGATAGTTTTGTGGTTCTAAGCTCTAGTACTTTACAAAGTGACTTTGTTTGGAAATAGGATCATTGCAAAAGTGATTAGTTAAGATGAGGACATTCAAGAGTAGGGTGGACCCTTAAGCCAATGACAGATATCCTTTTAAGAATAGATGACACGAAGACACAGACACAGGAGGGAAAAACTCCATGTGATTATAGACACAGATATTGATGTGATATAGCTGCAACCAAAGGAACACCAAGGATTGCTAGCAAGACATCAGACTAGGAAGAAGGAAGGAAAGGAAAGATTCTACATGTTTTAGAAGGAGCATGACCCTGCTGAATACTTTCAGATTTCTGGCCTCCAGAGCCAAGAAACAAGAAGTTTCTGTTGTTTTAGCCACCCAGCTCTTGTAGTACTTTGAGATACTAGTCCTAGAAAACTAACATAACATCTGTGCTCAAATATTGGGTGAATTAATTAAATTTCAAGGAAGTGAATGGTTTAGATTTGTTTCAATTCAATGTTTTAATTGTGAACCATTTAAGTCATTTCTAGAAAAAATTGGGATAGCTAATGAAAAGAAATAACTAACTTGAAAAGTTAAAATACCTTTAGAAAAAGTAATAACATAAAAGTAATTTACTTATGCCATTTTATTTATTAATCTTATAATTAATTTTTAAAGACAAGAACATTTTATTCAGTTATCTCACTGAAAAAGGTGAGAACTATGTATTCATTTTCTCTCAAATACAGGGGCTGTTTAATTGCATGGGAATAGAATTTGACAAATCAAGAGATGATCTATTTCTTCCCATTAGAAGAGTCCCCCAGAAGCCAACTACTTCACAAACTTACAGTTCTGCTTTTCCAACTTTACCCTCAAACCTCTGCTAAGCTAAGAGTCTGTCATTTTTCTCAATTCTTCTCACAGACATGGAACACATACCAGCTCTTGCCAAATTTTTTTTTTTTTTTTTTTAGAATTTCAAAATTCAGTAAAAAAAAAAAAAATGTACATAGCATATACCAGGAACTCAAGGTCAGTATAAGATCTAAACAATCACTTAAGGTGATACAATGTATCAACAGTAGGAAAAAGGACAACAGCACAGGGATCATCTCAACAGACTCAGAAACAACATTTGACAAAATTACACGCTTTCATGATAAAAATACTCATCAAGCTAAGAACAGAAGGGATCTTCCTCATTATGATAAGAGGTATCTATTAAATACCCCCAAAGACTGGATGCTTTCCTCTGAGATTAAGGGGGATAAAGATGCTCGCTTTCACCATTCCTATTTAACATTGTATAGGAGATTCTAGTCAGGGCAACTAGGCAAGAAAACCAAATAAAAGGCATCTAAAATAGAAATGAAAAAATTAAAACTATCTCTATTTGCAGATGACATGATCTTATATATACAAGGATTTCTAAGGAACTGACTAAAAAACTATTAGCATAAGGTAGTTCAGTAAGGTTGTAGAATTTACAACCAATATACAAAAACCAATACTATTTCTTTCTTTCTTTCTTTTTTTTGTTGAGTTGGAGTCTCACTCTGTCACCTAGGCTGGAGTGCAGTGGCATGATCACAGCCACCGCAGCCTTGACCTGCTGGGCTCAGGCGATCCTAATGCCTCAATCTTCCAAGTAGCTGAACTACACTACAGGCACGCGTCACCATGCCAAGCTAATTTGTTGATTTACTGTAAAGACGAGGTCTCACCAAGTTACCCAGGCTGGTCTTGAACCCCTGGGTTCAGGCAATCCTCTCGTCTCGGGCTCCCAAAGTGCTGGGATTACAGGCTTGAGCCACCTTGTCCGGTCAATCAATACTATTTCTAAGAACCAATCCAAAACTGAAGTTAAGAAAATAATTCCATTTACACACAAAAATACATGATGTAGGAATAAATATAACAAAAGAAGTATAAAATGTACACTCTGAAAACTGTAAAACGTGATTGAAATAAATTAAAGATAAATAAATAAATAAATGGAAAAACATCCCATGCTTATGAAGCAAAAGACTGACACATGGTTAAGATGGCAGTATTGGCTGGGCTCGGTGACTCAGCCTTTAATCTCAACATTTCGGGAGGCCGGGGCGAGTGGATTGCCTGAGCCCGTGGGTTCAAGACCAGCCCAGGCAACTTGGCGAGACTAGTCTCCACAATAAAAAATTAGTCGGGTACGGTAGCACACACCTGTAGTTCTGGCTACTTGGAAAGCTGAGGTGGAAGGATCGCCAGAGGCTAGCAGGTCAACACTGGGGTGGCTGTGAGCATGTCACTGTACTCCAGCCTGGGCCAAGAAGTGAGACTACAACTCAAAAACCCCCAAAAAACCCAAAGATGGCAGTATTCTCCAAGGATGGCAATCCTTGCTTGCAACTATAGCATTTCAGTATCTGTGTAATCACATGGAGTTTTTCCTTCCTGTGTCTATGCTTCTGTGTCTTCTATTCTTAAAAGGACATCAGTCATTGGTTTAAGGGTTCATCCTACTCTTAAATGACGTCATCTTAATGAATCACTTCTGCACCAATCCTGTTTCCAAATACCTATCATCACAACTGATTTCTTTGTAGAAACTGACAAGCTGATTCAAAATTAATATGGAATTGCAAGGCACATACAATAGCCCAAACAATCTTGAAGAAAAATAAAGTAAGAGAGTTCATACTTCCTGATTTCAAAACTTAATACAAAGTAATGGTAATCAAGACATATAGGTCAATGGAATAGAATTGAGAGTTCAGAAATAAACCCATGTCATACAGTCAACTGATTTTCAGCAGAAGTGCCAAGACCAAAGGGAAAAGTAACTGTCTTTTCAAAATGTTACTAGGACAACTGAATAGCCACAAGCAAAAGAATGAATTTGGATCTTTACCTCACACTATACAAAAATTAACTAAAAATGAGCCAAAGACCTAACTGTAAGAGTTAAACTGATCAAACTCTTAGAAGAAAACACAGGAGTAAATCTTCACAAAGATGAGCCCCTCCAAAAGATATACATTGGGTTTCACCAAAATTAAAAACTTGTTATTTAAAGGACACTACTAAGAAAAGATCCACAGAAGGGAGAAATTATTTATAAATTATGTACCTGATACAGTACCTGTATCTAGAATATACAAATAATCTATAGAACTCAATAATAAAAAGACAAATAACCCAATTAAAAATGAACAAAGAATCTGCATAGGCATTTTTCCAAAGAAAAAGAAGATATATAGTCAATAGGTGTATGAAAAGATGTTCGGTCGGGTGCAGTGACTCATGCCTGTAATCTAGCACTTTTGCGAGGCAGAGGCAAGAGGATTGTCTGAGTTCAGGATTTGAGACCAGCTTGGGCAACTTGGTGAGACCTCATCTCTACAATAAATCAAAAAATTAGCCGGGCATGGTGGTGTGCGACTTGTAGTTCCAGCTACTCGTAAGGCTTTAGGAAGAAGAACTGCATGAGTTCAGCAAGTCAAGGCAGCAGTAGCCATGAGCATGCCATTGCACTTTAGCATGGGTGGGACTCCAACTCAAAAAAAAGAAAAAGATGCGCAACATGATTAGTGATCAGGAAAACAGAAATCAAAACCACAACAAGATAGTACTTCATCACTGTAATAAAAATGCCAGACTGAGTGTGGTAGCTTACGCCTGTAATCCCAGCACTTTGGGAGGCTGAGGAGGAAGGCCAGGAGTTCAAGACTAGCGTGGACAACATACAGAGACCCCACCTACACAAAATGAATTTTGTTTTTAATTAGCCAGACATGGTGGTGTTCCAATAGTCTCAGTCACTTGGGAGGCTGAGTCACTTGGGAGGCTGAAGTGAGAGGATCGCTTGAGCCCAGGATTTTGAGGTTATAGTGAGCTGTGATCACACCATTGCACTCCAGTTTGGGTGACAGAGTAATAGCCTGTCTCAAAAAGAAAAAAAAAAAGTCAGAAAATAGTAAGTGTTGGCAAGAAGATGGAGCGATCAGAACTCCCTCACACTGATGGTGGAAATGTAAAATGGTACAGTCATTTGGAAAATAGGCTGGCAGTTTTTCAAATGTTTAGACACAGGATTAGCATATAACAGCAATTCCTCCCAGACTTCCTCCCAGACGTATATTCAAAATAAATATTCAAACAAAAACTTCTGCATAAATAATCATACCAGCTCTATTCACAACAGCCAAATGGTAGGACAGTCTAAATAAATGTCCACCAAGGATAAGTGGGTAAACAAATTGTGGTATGCGCATACAGTGAAATATTATTACTCAATCTTAAAAAGAAATGAAGAACACGGCTGTCAAATGAACTATAACTTATGAATATAAAAAACTGATAATGGCCCTTTCATTGGCTTTATGTACCTTTATTTTAATTAGAAAACATAAGAATTAAATACGATCCTATAATCTGTTCCCCTAATAAGAAAACCAAATATTGGAGGGAACATCCATATTTACACTCAGCCTCATTAGCTATCAGGCATTCTCAACTTTATTGCAGTTGTTTTATTGTACATAATGTTAAACAGCAATTTGTTCCAGAAGTTAACAAAAGTAACCAATATAGTCTGAATAGGGATACATTTCCGTTTTTATGGAAATGTTAATATTTTACATTAAACCTCTCAAAACGGTTATTTTTCTGAATGTCTTTCAAGTTTTTAAACTCAGTGTTCTAAAACATATTAATATCATCATTTTCTCTGCATTTATTTTCTTTTGTTTTATAAAGTGCTTCCATTCACTCAGTCACACAACTTGGAAAGTCAGCATAGATTCACCTCTCTTACTTTCTCTAAACACTTACTGGATTAGGTCTTGTTGATTCTATTGCCCAATACCCCTAGAATAAGTTTCCTTTTCTATATTAATGATCATTGTTGCTGCCTCAGTTCAGATTCCAGTGTTCTCTAATCTTAACTATTAACTACAGTTGATCATCAATCAGTAAGTTATATGCCACAGCTATAATAGATTTTATTCTTTTTTAAAAATTTTGAATGTGACAGGTAGAATTAAAGATGATTTCTAATTCTGGGAGGAAAAAAGAACACATTTTATAATCCTCTTTACATAAAATATCAAGAATACTAATTGCTGATCACTTGATAAAAATTAAAAAAATTAAAAAAATTAAATGTCAAGAATAGAGAAATCTACAGAGACAGAAACAGATCAGTGGTTGCTCAGGGTAGGAGAAATATGGGTATAGGAGAGCAATTGCCAAAAGGTACAGAATTTTTTTCGAGTAATAAAATTGACTAATGTTGACTGTGTTGATGGCTGCACACATCTGTGAAGATACTAAAACAACTGAATTACATACTTTAAGTGGGTGAATTATATGGTATATATCTCAATAATGCCTTTGGAAATAAAGCTATGCACATTTTTCGTATGCACATACAATAAAAAATTATTCCTAATCAATACTCTGACTTAGCACATACCATACAGAGAATCAATCAATAAATATATCAATCAAATCCTCAAAGGTCCTCTAATATTTAATAAAAATAATAATCACAAAATATTAGATTAACAACCTTATAAAATTCACTGAAGGATAGAAAGCAGACTTCAAAGACTACTAAAAGCCAATGATTTGATTATGTACTCAGATTTATAATTATAAATTTTAATATCTAGATATTCGTCTGTACACGGAATAAGTTGTTGTGTTTTTATTTACTTAATTTTACTGGAAAGCTGAGGGAATTTTAAAAGAAAGCAAAATTCTTTAAGTACATCCCCATCACAGATCTTGTAACTTCTGTAATATGCATTTGAGCCTCATTAAATTTAAAAATCTAGTTATTGCTACTATCCTCGCAATCTTTTGTGGCAGAAACACTTAAGTCAAACCACTCCAAAACATCAAGAATCTACTGAGATGGAAAACATTTCAGAGATGATCTAGTGACATATCAAGTACAACAAATATATTTTTCAACTTTTCAAATGTACTTTCTTATGTTTTTTCAACACATTTGTTCTTCACAACAACCTTAGTAGGTTTGGCAGTTATGACTCCCATACTCATATAAAGGAATTAAGGCTTACAAATGATTTGTTAAAGCCACATAATAGAAACATCTTTTACTGTTTAGTAGCATCATTCATACAGCATGTTGACCTACTTTGATCCACAGCAACTTTAGGTTTTTTTCCCCCTCAACTTTGAATCTATTACCTTATATTTCCTCCCTCATTACTTGGTTACTTGTTTTAATCAGATTGCACTGGTATCTAGTCATACATTTCAAGCAAAATAAAAGAAGGACTGAATTCACCGTGGCATAGCAATAAACCTAACTAAACTTCTCACTTTTTGTCTCCCCATCTATTCTAGACATGAGCCCTGTTATCATTCTAATACCATTATCAACTTTTCTTACACAAGTGAATGTAAGCTCCAAGTGAAGCACAACTTTTTAACTTGGCATATCCTCAGTATACAGTATAGTGCTTGTCACAGTGCATAACTAGTAAATATTCACAAATAAATAGATGATAAAGAGGAAAGGATGTTGAATAAAATTAATTGTTCTTCCATGAAGCCTAAATCATTTCTGTTATAACTTAACCATATTCTATTCTTCAAATCCTGCTATGCAGAATTCAGAACAAAGAAAACTGAGGACTAACAAAGTAGTCTAGGTTATTATTGTTTGTCACAAAAAATAAGTAAATCACAGATTAAAATTTGCTCTTTTCCTTTTTTTCTGAGTCAGGGTCTCACTCTTGTCACTCAGGCTAGAGTGCAGTGGCATGATTGCAGTTTACTGCAGCTTCAAACTCTTAGGCTCAAGGGATCTTCCTGTCTCAGCATCCTGAATAGATGGGACTACAGGCATGCACCACCACACTTGGCTAATTTTTTGACTCTTTGTAGAGATGTAGTTTTGCTATGTTGCCTGGGCTGGTCTCGAACTCCTGGACTTGAGCAATTTTCCTGCTTCAGCCTCCCAAATTGCTGAAATTACAGGCATGAGCCATATGACTGGTCTAAAATTGGCTCTTTTTTACTGATAGATAAACAGACACAAGTAAACACAATGGATTCATTGTTTACATAATAGTATTATTAATGCGAAAAAGGTAAGCTCTAGAGGCTTGGTGTTGCTTCACAATTATTACCATTTCCTAATCAGTTCAAAATTCCGTAAATATTATTTCAAGCCTTTATTACCCCTAAAGGCGACCTTTTATTCTATACCCCTGAGAAGATGATTAACTTGTGTTTCACAGAAAATAACCAAGGCCGACTATTAGTACCAGTGTCAGGCACTCTGCTAAGCAATCTGTAAGAGTGAAAGGGTGTCTCTTTTACAAAGAACAAAAAAAATCAAGCCATAAAAAAATGAAGTGACTTGCTCAAGATAATATAAAAATAACTAGTACAAGGATGTGAACCTAAGACATTGCTTCCAAAACCCCATCATAATATCTCACCTCAACTAAGAGAAAACCTTCTCTATTAGGGCCACTATACCATGCTCATGACCCCACCGAATCCTAGATAATCTATCCATTATCCACCTCGCCCCCTCAAAATGATTTCAACCTTTCTCTCATCTTCTTGATCCTTCCACAAGTCTATAAGCAAACAAGGTCGTTTCCACCTTCAAAACAACATAACAGAAGCAAAAAACATTTATCACGAATGACAAGTTCATTTCTTAATTACTGACCCCTCTCTGCTCTGAGAGAGAGGATTTGGGCATAGAGGAAACTAATTTGTGATTGATCTGCACCTGCCTTCCAGACACAAGAAAACAACTTCACTCTATTGATCAGTTTGCCTTTCCTTTAACTGTACTATGGTGTTTGGTACCTCAGCATTCATGTCCGTCTTATTCCTGCTTTTTAGGGTAGTCTCTCACTCACCCCTTCTCCTTTTTTGACAATTCATACAACAGTTCTTTTTGTGAAACCTCCCCTAATCCACAGTAGAGTTAATAATTGTTTCCCACTGTTCCTCATGCTTGTCTCCATTAAGATACTCACCATATTATAATTACAATTGTTTGCTTACATATTTATCTTCCACATCAGAGCTAATTTTCTGAAGACAGGGTATATGTATGATATTCATCTTTACCTGGTGCCAAGCTCTGAGCATGGTAGATATCAGGAATTCAGAAAATGTTGCATTTATTAGCACTGAGACATTTTTGTATTTAGGATACTACTACAGATAAGGATGAAGTTACATAGAAATACTTTGAAAAGATAAGATTAAAATATTTTAGAGAAATAAAGATATAAAGTAAGTAATAAACAGCAAGTGCTTTACATTAAGTAATTCAATTTATGGGCTCATAAGTAGAATAAATTATCAACACAATTCCATAATCCATATCAACTGAGAAGAACCTTAAGAGATTCTCAGAGAAGGCAAAGATTATGCAGTGAAATCAATCAGATAAAATTTCATGGAGGTGCCAGGCTCGGTGGCTCAGCCTGTAATCCCACGCCTTTGGGAGGCTGAAGTGAGTGGATTGCCTGAGCCCGCGGGTTCAAGACCCGCCTGGGCAGCGAGACCTCATCTCTACAATAAATCAAAAAATCAGCTGGGCGTGGTAGTGCATGACTGTAATTCCAGCTACTCGGAATGCTGAGGCGGAATGATCGCCGGAGCCCAGC